>NC_057741.1:8591087-8615269 GCF_004010195.1 Chiloscyllium plagiosum
ATGGTCGGAGGAGGAGCGTCTTATCTTCCGACTGGGAACCTTCCAACCACAGGGGATGAACTTGGACTTCACCAGTTTCTTCATCCCCCCTCCCCCCATCTTGTCTCAGCCGAATCCCTCCAGCCTGGCACCGCCTTCCTGACCTGCAGTCTTTTTCTTGACCTCTCCGCCTCCACCCTACTCCGACCTATCACCCTCACCTTGTCCTCTTTCCACCTATCACATTTCCAACGCCCCTCCTCCAAGTCCCTCCTCCCTACCTTTTATCTTCTCCTGCTGAACACTCTCTGCTCATTCCTGAAGAAGGGCATGTGCCCGAAACGTCGAATCTTCTGTTCCCTAGATGCTGCCTGACCTGCTGTGCTGTTCCAGCAATAAAGTTTCAGCTTTGATCTCCAGCGTCTGCAGACCTCACTTTCTCCTCACAGATGATGGAAGTAAGTTCCAAAATGCCCCATTGGTTACATTGAGAAAAAAAAAGGTAATTAAATCCTTGCGATGAACACTTGAAATGCCACTATATATAAAGTTACAGGCCAAATTCAAGAAAATAGGATTAGAATAGATGGATGTTTGATCAGCGTGGACCTGATAGGCTGAAGAATCTCTTCTCATGCTGTAAAAACTCTGACTCGTAGCAACGTAGCGCAGATGCTGCAAACCAGAAAATTATGTGAATAACAGGTTAAGCAACAATGGAGAGAACAATAGGCTTAATGGAGTGGAATTTAATGGAGTCTACTGGAGCCAGCATAATAATGGGATGGGGTATGCTGAGAGAGTTGAACAGGAGTACCTGCAACAGATTCCCAGCATCAGGAACACTGTCTCCAATTACGTTCATGGCAGACAGGCTTCCCTGAGGAAACCTGCCCACCAGCAATATATCAATTAGTCAGTATTGAGAACCACTGTGTGTGGGTCCACTGGAATTCAGTGGTGTCTTTGGAGTTCCGTAAGAATTGCATGGCTCTGCAATGCCTCTTGAAGCCCCTCCAGCAAGCCCTGCCTGTTGCACTGATAACGCTTACCCCTGCCCTTGCTCCACATCTGCAGCCCTTTCCCCAAGACCCTATCCCACCCACATACCTGTATCCACCAGTCCACTGGCAATCCTCAGGCTGGCATTTGAGTATTACCGGAAGTCCAGGATTTCCACTCCACTGAAGTCTTGACTACGTGGATGACGGCATTGGCTAGTTAAGTGGCTGAGCATATTTAGATAGAGTCCGGCTTTTTGCACAGAAGCCACCCAATTCCCATCAGTCTTTCCACTGGCATGGAGAGGGCACCCCCGTCACTTGCACTCTGGTTAGTAATCTTTCAGCAGTTTCAACTACAGAGGTTTAGAATGGATGTGATGGGCTGACTTGCCTCTTTATGTGGAACCATTTGATTGATGCAATACCTAGGTTGGTGGATTAGGATGGATGGCACTAATATGCTGCCCCAAGTGTTCATATAACTTATTCTGTATTTTTTTTTCCTTTTTTTTAGAAAGTGGTAAAGCAGGATGATTAGAAGTTCTGATATTTGACTTGGAATTTTGACTACCAGTTTACACTCATTGATGTTTATCATGGATATTATGTTGTGTTCAAAAATCCTCTAGATTTGGCTAGTGTCAGAAGAGATTTACCAGAATGTTGCCAGGAGTGGACTGTTTGCCTTATAAGATTCTAGATTAGAGTGGTTCTGGAAAAGCACAGCAGTTCAGGCAGCATCCGAGGAGCAGGACAATCGACGTTTCAGGCAAAAGCGCTTCATCATCAGAAATCCAGGCTGGTTCTCTGGAGACATGAATTTGAACCCCAACCTGGCAGTAGTGAAACTTGAATTCAATAAAAATCTAGAATTAAAAGAAAGTTGTGTTGATGGTGACTGTGGAACTATTGTATATTGTCAGAAATGTCTATTTTCCTGCTCCTCGGATGCTGCCTGAACTGCTGTGCTTTTCCAGCACCACTCTAATCTAGAATCTGGTTTCCAGCATCTACAGTCCTTGTTTTTACCTGTTTGCATTATAAGAAGAGAATGAATAGGCTGGGATGTTTTTCATTGGAGTGTAGAAGGTTGAGGGGTGACCTGTAAGGTATAGGTAAGGTTAAAAGCAGGTGTCTTGTCCCTAGGATGGGAGATTTCAAGACTGGGGGCATATTTTAAAGATGAGAGGAGAAAGATTTAAAAAAAAGACTTGAAGAGTGGTTCATGTGTTGGAATGAACTTCCAGAGGAAGTAGTGGATGCAGGTACAATTACAGCTAATTTCTTATTCATGTACTTATACAAAAAGACATTTGGATAAGTACATGAATAAAAAGAGTTTGGAGGTATATGGGCCAAGCACAGGCAAGTAGGAATAGTTTAGTTTGGGATTATGGTCAGCATGAACTGGTCGGACCAAAGGGACTGTTTCTATGCTGTGTGACTCTTGACTATGATTGCTGTCTGCTCACTCAGGTTTGGAAATATTCTTGTAAGAATGAGTTGGGAAAATAATCCTTAACTAAAATGGATTGGTGAGATTTGGCATTAAAAAGTATCTGGTGCCCTTCATCAATGTCAAAGCACACGCTAGCCCTGCAAACAAACTACAAAGACCATTTGTTTCCAAGTCAGTGTATCAACAATCTTTCATCCCAAGTATGATTCTACAGATAACAAACTGCCGAAGGAAACAGCCCTATCACTTGAAATCTTCGAGATCTTCATCTTGAGATTATTTCCACATAAGAGCTTTCATTATCAGGACTACCATCTCAGCAGGTCATGCCTGATTCAGCTCGTGCTACCCTGATAAGATGTTGAAAGATATTGTTTGTGATGAACTGAAACAAATGTATTAATAATGACATTGCTCTGTGTGTGTGTGTAATGTATCATTAGATAGTGGATGGCTTTGATCTACCTACAGTTTGTAAAGCTGGGGCCTAATTTTGCATCATTAAATCCAAATTTATGATTATTTCAGAACAGTTTACAGAATCACAGTTATTACAGTACTGAAGGCAACAATTTGGCACATCCTGCTGCACTAGTTTTCTGAAGAAGCAGTTCATTTTGTACCATCCTTCAACTTGCTCCTCAAACTGTCTGTTGGTTTGAGTCAGAGCTGACACAAAGGAATATGGCTGTGGTTGTTGGAAATCAGTCATTCTCGTTCCACCTTTGCAGGAATTTCTCAAAGAAGGGGCATTGTGGTGATGTCACTGGACTATTTATCCAGAAATCCAGGCTGGTTCTCTGGAGACATGAATTTGAACCCCAACCTGGCAGTAGTGAAACTTGAATTCAATAAAAATCTAGAATTAAAAGAAAGTTGTGTTGATGGTGACTGTGGAACTATTGTATATTGTCAGAAAAAACACATTTAGTTCACTAATGTCCTTTTAGGGAAGAATATCCTTACTTGGTAAGAATCCACAGCAATGTGGTTGACTCTTAACTGACATCAAAATGGCCTTAGCAAGGCATTCCGGTCAAGGGGTACTTTAAAGATGGGCAATAAATTCTGGCTCAGCTAGTGATTCCTACATCCCATGTATGAATAAAGAGTGTCCTGGGCCCAGCTATCTTTGGCTATACCATACTTTCTATCGAAAGGTCAGAGCTAGGATTGTTGGCGGAAGACTGCACAATTTTCACTAATATTCATAACCTCTCAGATACTAAAACAGTCCATGATGAAATGCAAGACCTGGACAATATCCAGCTTTGGGCCTACATTTGGCAAGTAATATTTGTGCCACATAAGTGCCAGACAATGACCATTTTCAATCATAGAGAATCTAATCATCACCCATTGACATTCAACCTCCTGGAGTTTACCATTGGCTTTAAGCTGAACTGGACTAGCCAGATAAATATTGTGGTTACAATAGCAGGTGAGGAGCTAGGAGTTTGCAGCAGATAGCTCACTTGTGACTCTCCAAAAACTGTCCATCATCCTCAAGGCACGGGTCAAGAATATGATGGAAAACTCCCCATTTACCTGGGTGAGTGTAGTTCCAACAACACTGAAGAAACTTGAAGAAACCATCCAAGACAAAGCAGTCTGCCTGATTGGCTCCACATCCACTAACTTTCACCTTGTCCACCACTAACATACAGTAGCAGCATTGTGCACCATCTACAAGATGCCCTGCAGAAACTCAGCAATGTACCTTAGACAGCACCTTTCAAGTCCATAACCACTTCCATCTAGAAGGACAAGGGCAGCAGTAGCAGATACATGGGAACCCCAACAGCTTCAAGTTCCCCTCAAAGCCACTCACCATCCTGACTTGGAAATATATTGCCATTTCTTCAGTGTTGCTGGGTCAAAATCCTGGAATTCCCTTGCTAACAGCATTGCATGTCTACCTTCACCATTATAATTGGAGCAGTGGGAACATGCAGTTCACCACCTCAGGGCCAACTGGGGATACGCAGTAAATGTTGATCCAGCCAGTGCAGCTCAGAAGCCAAGACTTAATAAAAATAAAGAAGCTTCACCTTTTCAAATGAAGATGGTTATTGTAGATGGAGCCTCCTATTCAGAAAAGAAGATGGGACAGATGAGATGATGGTACAGCTAAAATATTTGAATATCTGATTAACCTTGATATTGGATGCTGTCTTTGATCCTCGATATGATACTATGTCAAGTTTACAGTGGCATTTCAGAAAGTGGACTGGGAAGTACAAAGCCAGTGTTGTCTGTTGGATTGGATTTAGCAAGACAGTGTCAGCCAGACCTTTTAGCTTCCTGGCAACAACCCCGGTCCATCGTGACATTCTTGATGAATGTTTCCAAACTTTTTCTCTAAATGTTCTTTAATTGTGCCTATCACTTTAAATGAATAATTTTGGTGTAATGTTCTGCTCAGAAGACTAATAAGCCTTTCTTTACACACCCAGGACTGCACCTGGAGATGTAGATACTTGTGAAAATGAGCTGACGCTGAAAATTAGGTTCAAAAAGCAGTGACAATTTTGCCATCACACTTTCTTGATTGGTGTTAAAGTTAAAAAGCAGAAAGCTGGAGAGGAAGTGCTAGGAACTTCAAAATCAACAAGAAATTAAGCAATTTGAAAACCTGTAATGACAACCCGTTTGTATTGGCAGCTGACCAATGTTCAATGATTGGTCAGGAGAACCTACCTTTTTATTAAGTTATAGTACATTTGATCACTCCGAATGCGTTTGGAAAGTATATTTCACTTTCTTCCCTCTGTTACTGGAAATTGCTTCCATTCAGAATAAGTGGTCAACAAAATAACCATCACCATAGCAACAATTGCTAAAAGAGCTATTGGACAAAGTAACCTTTTCTCTCTGGGTTGCTGCTCTTTTGAGTGCAAATTTTTTTTTGTTGTTGAGAAGTTTTGCTGTATATTTGCTTATCACCATGGAAATTGCCCATAGTGTCCAGGATGTGCAGGCTAGGTGGATTAGCTATTGGAAATGCAAGGTTATAAGGATAGGGTAGGGGGGTAGGTTTGTGTGGGATGCTGTTCGCAGGGTTGGTGTGGACGTGATGGGCTGAATGGCCTGCTTCCACACTATAGGGATTCTGTGATTCTATGATATATACCACATATTCCCAGTTACTGTCAGTTCTAAAGAAGGATGACTGTACCACATTTCTTCTCCCTTGTCTTACCATCATCCATTCCATTGTCTGTCATTCTCTGTCTGTTGCCACCATTTTCCACCTATCCACTCTCGTGCTCTCGCTCTTGCTCTCGCTCTGTGTTCAGTATATACATCAGCTTCCAAGTTTTAAGTCTGCTTTTTGTCTGCAAATGCTGCCAGCCTTGCTGAGTTTCTCCAGCAATTTCTGTTTTCATTTCAGATCTCCAGTTTCTGGAATTCTTTGTTTCATTATCAGTTCAATACTGGCCTTGTGCTCTAGTACCTATGGGTAAAATCAGCAACTCAACCAGGAAAGCTCCAAAGGGTTGTGGCAGAGCTCTGCCAGGCAACTGCAGGTTTTTGGAGCCACCTGTTACATCTGTATTGAGAAGGGGAATATATTTTGGTTACGCAGTCCTGCTCCTGAGCTTTGGCATAGGAGGATGGCACTTGATTTGTCGCAGGAGTGCTGAGTTTGGTGGCACTGAGGGGCTATAATTGATCAACATGGAATTAGTTCCTATGATTCAGCACCACAGTGGAGGGGAATCTGAGGTTTGGCAGAATTGAAGGCTGGAATGCAGGCTCTAGCGCATGCTTGACTCTGTCTGTCTCTCAATTCCTGTCTGTCTTTCTGTCTCACACATTCAGCTGTCATTAATTAGGACATTTGTAGTACAACTTCAAATAATTAGACACTTTTTTTTGCTTTGCACCATGGAACAGAATGCCATTCAGTACACAGTATTTGGACCAGCTCTTTTCCTCTATATTTATGACTATTGCCTTGTCTTTCCCTGTAACTTTCACTGCTGTAAAATATTTTCTCTTTCGAAACAATGGTGTGACATCTCCTTCCACTGCTACATCTGCTAGAGAATTCCAGTCCTCTACTTTAAGAGCAAACTGCTGCCATTGATTTTTGAATGATGGTTTTAAATTTGTGCCAAGTTGCAGAGTCACTGACCAGTGGAATTGACTGTACCCTATGTACCTTGTAAAATTCATCCAGAGCCCTCTCTGCTCTAATCAGAGTATGGACCAGATTTTCACTGCCATGGTGGGCGTTTCCCAACTCACCAGATGCACCTCAATTTAAAAGGCTTAGGGTTGGGCAAAAATAGATGATGAAAAGGCAAAATGTGAGAGGGATACAAACAGTTTACGGAGAGATATTGATAGGAGAAGTAAGTGGGCAGAATGTTGGAAAATAGAGTATATGTGGGAAAATGTAAGGTGGTTCCTTTTTTTTGGAAGGGAGAACTAAAGAATGGATAATTATCTAGAGAGAAAGCTGCAAAGCAAAGAGATATGAGTCTATTTGTGCATGAAACGCAAAGCTAGCACACAGGTGCAGCAAATCGACAGGATGCTAATAGAATATTGGCCCTTACTTCATGGGGTTTCGATAGTCAGAGTATGGAAGTTTTACTGCAACTGTACAAGGTGTTGGTGAGACTGTCTGGAATAGTGTGAGCAGTTTGGGCCCATTTATTTAAGGAAATATATTATTTAACTGGAGGTAGTTCAGAGAATCTCAGTTATGAGCATAGTAGCCAAGCAGGAGGCTGGAAGAGCACAGCAAGCCAGGCAGCGAGGGGCAGAATGGTGAGGTAGTGATAGGTGAACACAGGTGGTGGGTGCAACCTGGTTGGTTGTTGGGAGTGATGAATCCAGTTGGTAGCTGGAAGGAATGGTCAGTCAGAGGGATGGAAGGAAGCAGGTTCACCTGCCTCTCCTCCAACCTAGTTTACTACATCTGGTGCTCTCATTGTAGTCTTTTCTACATCAGTGAGACAAAATGTAAACTTAGGAAATGTTTCACCAAGCATCTTAGCCAGGCCCACTGACCTGTCCTCCCAGTTATCGCCCTTTTCAATTCCCCTTCCTCCTCCCTCTCTGACATGACCATCCTCAGCGTCCTCCATTGCCACAATAAATCAGACAGCAAATTGGAGGAACAACACTTTCTCTTCCACCTGGACAGCCTACAGCCTGGAGGACTCAATGAGTTCTCCAATTTCAAATAACCTTCCTACCCATCCCCTGACTCCCTTTCCAGCCCCACCACCTCCCATCCATTCCACCGACCAACTGTTCCTTCCAGCTACCAACACTGGGTTTCATAGAAGAGTTTGAAATTCTTCAAAGACTTCCGTGGTGTTCTCTAAAACTGCACATTTAGAATTTGTGTTATTTGATCTCATTGTTAAGTAAGAATATGAAGCATAGAGTCATAGAGATGTACAGCATGGAAACAGATCCTTCAGTCCAACCCATCCACACCGACCAGTTATCCCAACCCAATCTAGTCCCGCCTGCCAGCACCCGGCCCATATCCCTCCAAACCCTTCCTATTCATATACCCATCCAGATGCCTCTTAAATGTAGCAATTGTACTATCCTTCTCCACTTCCTCTGGCAGTTCAATCCTCTGTGAAAAAGTTGCCCCATAGGTCTCTTTTTTATATCCTGCCCCTCTCACCCTAAACCTATGCCCTCTAGTTCTGGACTCCCCGACCTCAGGGAAATGACTTAGCCTATTTACCCTATCCACGCCCCTCATAATTTTGTAAACCTCTAAGGTCACCCCTCAGCCTCCGACGCTCCCAGGGAAAACAACTCTAGCCTGTTTGGCCTCTCCCTATAGATCAAATCCTCCAACCCTGGCAACATTCTTGTAAATCTTTTCTGAACCTCTTTCAAGTTTCACAACATCTTTCTGATAGGAAGGAGACCAGAATTGCACGCAATATTCCAACAGTGGCCTATCTAATGTCCTGTACAGCCACAACATGACCTCTCAACTCCTGTACTCAATACTCTGACCAATAAAGGAAAGCATATCAAACACCTTCTTCACTATCTTATCTACCTGCGACTCCACTTTCAAGGAGCTATGAACCTGCACTCCAAGGTCTCTTTGTTCAGCAACACTCCTTAGGACCTTACCATTAAGTGTATACGTCCTGCTAAGATTTGCTTTCCCAAAATGCAGCACCTCACATTTATCTGAATTAAACTCCATCTGCCACTTCAAATCCATGCTGAGTTTTTGTATTTTTCTATTTATTTGGAAATTCAACATAACTCCGTCCAAGGCGATTAACTCGCCTGCTCCTTCAATGCTACCTGACCTGCTGTGCTTTTCCAGCACCACTCTGATCTCCAGCATCTGCAGTGCTCACTTTTTTGCCAAGGCGATTTAAAGTAAGGGCTAGATTTTTAGCCCATGCTCAAAACAGGAGACTCTGACCATTAATTGATTCTGAGAAAAATCACGTTTAGTGACTGCTGGATGGTATAGTCTCTACGCCTCCCATCCCCTCCCACCAACCTCCCCAGCTTGCACTTGATTTGGGGTGGCAGGGGGAGCTCAGAAAATGGAAGACATATCCGGCTCGTGTGTTATTCCTGAAACTCTTTTGTATACTAAGCTGGTTGTTGTTGTGTGTATATTGATACTAAGCTGGTTGTTGTTGTGTGGATATTGATACTAAGCTGGTTGTTGTTGTGTGGATATTGATACTAAGCTGGTTGTTGTGTGGGTATTGATTCCATGTAGAAGCAAGAGTAAATCATAACTTCCAAGAGAATGACTGACTGAATTATCAACATAAATACAAATCCCAGGGATGCTACAGGTGAATTACATTGCAGCAATGTACAGTATAATTATGCAAAAATTGAGACATGTACAAATTACCAAATATTACAAATTAATAATGTGAAAACTGTTAATCACTGATAGCAGAACACATTCACAGAGCTCACCTCAGAATGCATAGGGACCTATATCATGCTAAAACTATCAAAAGTGCAAGATACAAATCAAATGATGGTTGCCAGTGGATTGTGCAGCAGAAATGCTGTCAAAAGCTTCTCATTTTATCGTAATTTGTCCACACTTTCACTTTTATGTTTTAAAAAAAAAACATTTCTGGCAACTTTCATGTCAGGATAGGGCTAAATCAAAGAAGACCTCAGGTTAAGAACTGGATAATAAATTAATACTAATTCCATCCTGATCAATGTTGCTTGCTTTCTTAAATCAGCTTATCTGGTTGGCATGCCATGTGCTTAATTTACAATCTGCCAATACTGGAGTTGGAATATATTGTCTACAAATTAGAGAGGGTATCAAATTTTATACAGCTGGTACTGTGCATGATTAAAAGACTGAGTATTAATTCAGGTTTATAACACACTACATGAGGGAATAACAGCACTGAAGAGCTTCTATACAGGTTAGGAAAACATCAGTGGAATGGTTTAGCAAACCTTCATCCATCTGTGGTTTGGATGACCTGAGCTTCCAAATTTAAGAGTTTAGGCAATCATGTCTTGTGGAACCACTAGAACCCTCCTTCTGTTGTGTATAGCAGTGTTGTAATGTACGCTGCCAGTTTCCCTTTGATGTACTGTGAAAATTTCAAAAATGACAAAGTGAATCACTGATTATGAACTATCTCAGCTGTCATAATATGGATGTAGTTATAAAGCAGAAACTAGCAGAACGGTTTTCTTGTAAAGTTAAGAGTTACATTACTTTTTCAGAATAGATTTATGGCTGGTCAGACCTTCATCTACCCCAAGAAAGAAGAAACGAAAGTTGTGCATTTTTATAGTGTGTTTCACATTCCAAAGTGTTCCTACATCCCAGTTTAGATGAAAGGAGATACTTCTGCAGCTTAAACAATGAGGGAAAGCAGCTTCCCTACAGTTTAAAGGCCACGACTGTCAAACCCCTGCAATTTTCTGAAGACCAGCATCCTAAAATCATTTGTTAATGACTGCTTTGTTTTTAAGCCCATCAAATCTCTTTGGCATTAGCCAATAAATAGTGATTTCTTTGCATCCGGATAAGAGGTCAGAGACAAGGGCAGAGGGATGGCTTTTGGCAGTGTGTCAAGAGTGTGTTGCTGGGAAATGTCGATTCTCCTGCAGCTCGGATGCTGCCTGACCTCCTGTGCTTTTCCAGCAACACACACTCTACTCTGATCTACAGCATCTGCAGACCTCATTTTCTCCATTTTTGGCAGTGTGTACCCATACAGGGTCCCTTGATCAAGCACTGGGTGACTGTGTATGAGTGATCCCACTTTAGATGCCCGGGGCAAGGTTTATTGGGTGGTCATTGGGAGTTATAGGAGACCTGTTAAATCCCTGAGCCATGACTAAGTTCCAGTAGCCTTGGGGATCATCCAATATTAAGTGGCTTATTAATAAAGCATGCTGCTGTTAATGGCTGTAATTGCTTGACACTGGGAACATCTGTTGCATCCACAGAACCAATGTTTAGGTATTATTTGCCATTTGTTGAGGGCATTAGTAAGTCGTTGGAGGGTATGCGTTAGATCCCCACTTTATGCTCTATTTTAATGGTGACACAGAACAGAATAGAAAGAAAGTTAACAATGAATATTGTTATGAAGGTACAGCACACCGACATCTTCATAATAATATTATTTTCTATGTAAAATATCCAATTTACACTTACTATATTTATCTGGAGCTCGCTTTTTAATTATGTTCACCTAAGTTTTTAATGTATTTGTTTATGCTTGGATGAAGCTCTTTGTAATCAAGTTCGATAGCATTTTTGGGGAACCAGGCATATTGTAGCGTATTATAGATACTGTTTTTCAGATTTACCTTATCAGTCGGGTGCCTGCCATATGGAGATATCCAGCTTCATTTTTTTGAATTCTCCCAATCAATCTGGAGAAATCCACAGAAGCAGAGTTTGTGCTTGTCTTGAAAAGCAGTACAGAGTCTCCCTATAGGAATACAACCATTTACCTAAAACCATTTACCTCATGCACGTAGATTGGCTTGAGCCAAAGTTTAGACCCTTTCAATTTTACACATGATTACTGCTGGATTCTAACCAGCTAAAACACAAAGCACAGTGCACTGATAACCTTTCAACTGCTTGTCCTGCTACAGTATTGTCAACCAACAAGGAAGAGCCTTAGTCTGAGCTGAAATGAGAAGATTCAGAACCTCCCGTGACAGATTTAATCCAGGCCTTAATGTTGAGTCAGCCTGAACTGTTTTTGATGAATTAAGCTCATGTATTTTTTTCTGGCATCCAGCTGCTGAAGTATTGGATTGCAAAGATGAGTGGAGGCAGCTGACACAGCTCCAACTCTGTTATCACTATAAGTATTATTCTGTTCATTAGATGATTGATTAACAAGACATTGACACATTAAGTGGACAACAGTTGCCAGGAATTCGTCATAAGCAGGACTCAGCACCTCACAAGTCATTGTGAAGTATCTGAGTGCATTGGCACCATCATTCTAACTGCAGCATGGAGGACACATCAACTAGCAGCTCTGCAAATTAGTTATGTGGAGCTTCAACAATGGTTGCTTGAATCCCTGCACCATAAACTTATTCAATGTCAAACCTGGATGTGTGAGTTCTTGCTTCCATGTCAGGTCTCCACATATTGTTTCCAAAGTGTCCCATGTTTCAGAATTTACTCTTCATCTGTACAATGAGCATTCCCCTGCTGTTTTGTTGTATGAACCTATCTATACACAGTGTCTTGTAAACTGCCAGCCACATTTATGTTCTTTTTTTTTCCCAAGTCTAATACTGCACACTATGCACATGTATAAATGAATCCTCACAGGAGGGATTTGCAAAATCTACCCAGTATGAGGTTAACTCCCCTTCTGCTGTGCTTAGTGATAGGCCTGTGTAGGCCAGAGCTGTTCCTATCTCCCATAGGAATAGGAAGCATTTACTGATGAGCAGTCACAGGGGTATCAGATTTTACCAAGAATTACAGGGTGGAATGTAGGGAAGAATGATCATTCAAGTAATTTCAAATTCTGGATTATTAAACTCAATCTTTCATAACAGTCTCACAGCCACTAGCAAGTTAGCTCTCACATATCATCCTGACTTGGAACTGTATTGTAATTGAAATTTAAATATAAGATCAACGCTCAAGCTGTCAATATGAACCCCAATAGTGTGTTTGAATCTGAAACACACTTGTGTCCTAATATTTCTCTCTCAGTGCAAGGAGGGAGCCTGGGTTTCCCTGTATGCTGTGGAGTTTGACTACCTAGCAACTGCTTTCTTTCTTTGATGGCATCCTTATTGAGATGTTAGCCTGATTGATAGGCTTAGCTCCCAATCAGGTGGGGAATCTGCAGCTGCGACTGGGAAAACTGAGGTAGTCTGGGGTTCTGATGCTGAGGAAGAATGGGGAGGAGTCTGAAGACAGATTAGAGGAACATCTGATGGCTGGGAAGGTGGTTTAATATACTAAGGAGAAACTCCTCCAGGCCCACAAGTGGAGCTGTAAAAGCACTTACCTGTCCCAAAGCCATCTTTTAAACTATCTGGTTTTGCAAACCTTAAAGTTGCCAGGCTAGGGGTTAAGCATGAGATTCCCAGGATAATCTTTATATTCAATTGACCAACATACTTCCTAGGAGTGAATTGACTGCCCATCCTCTAATCCATATCTGTTATACCTGGAAACAAACAGGTTGGGATTAGATTTGAGATTTTTGAAATTATTGCATTTCACTGGATCCAACCTGCACACTCTTGGTTAAAATTATTTATTTTCCCTGCACTTTACTTTGGTTTTACTTTTAGAATTGGATTGCATGATAAATTTGACATTAAAGTTTGAGGAATCAGTTGCTATTCAAGCCAAATGTCCAATTCCTGTGCATTGCCGGAATGTTTTTCATTTAAACATAATATACAACGGTGATGTTTTTATTTGCTACCAGCATCACCCATTCATTCCAGTTACCTTTTTCACCTGAAGGAGATTTTTAAATGATGGAGATGATGAACCTACTGAAGTAAAAAAAAACAGTATCAATCAGATTTGTAAGATTTATATTCCAGAATGTTGGGAATATGTGCAGTCACTAACAAAAATGAAATGGAGGCCACAGGGCCAGAAATGTGAATTTCTGGCTCAAAAGGGGCCTCACTCAATATTCCCATGTGGAGAAGTTTTCAGATTGGGTTTGGGTCACAACCCCATCCCAAATAAGGTTGGGTCTACCTTACAGGGGAAATTTGTATTTACTATTCAATTATTTTTGTTGGCTCTAATAGGTTTTGAAAACCTTTGGAAACTTTGCCAGATAAGAGAGCTCAGGAACCTTGGCAAAGTCTGCTGAGGAATCAGTAACATATTGACAGTTAATTGTGGGCAAGTGGAGATGTCATGATGAGCTGATTTTAAGATTATTCCATTGCCAGTACATGTCTGTTCGATACCACAGGCAGCCTCATCAGATTCTTCCATTTCTCTGTGACTTTAGCAGATTGAGGTCATTGACCTATTGTGCAACATGGACCTGGCCACCCACAACCTTTCAATTGTGGGTGTTCTTGGCGTTCAGAGTCTTGTATCTGCATCATCTGTAAAGACCAGCGTGTGATCCATTTTCGAGTTGAGATGATTGGAGCTGTGCTGGTGTTTGGAGTGGAAGGAATGATGTGAGCCGGTCTCCTCTGAGATGCTCTTTGCTGTAGCCACAGCTGTAAAAGAACAGCACAATCAGTTAGCTGTTTTAATATTCATCTCACTATCGTCACTGCTGTTACTTTGCAGCTAGAGTAAATGAAAAAGATCAAATCTTCCCCACACTCAAAAAACATCATTCTAAACTGAGCACCAGAGATGGAATGATGTGTCTTGCCCACTGGTCAACTCGAATCCCCATCTCAATGGAGGTCAGAAAATAAATGGCTGGACTCCTTTAACACTTCCTGAAGAAGGGCTTATGCCCGAAACGTCGATTCTCCTGCTCCTTGGATGCTGCCTGACATGCTGCGCTTTTCCAGCAACACATTTTTCAGCTCCTTTAACACTCTGTCTTATCATATTTGTTACGGGCCTTTTATAAGCTGCAGAAGAGAATCCCTTATGTCCTAAGTAATCCCTGGTCTCATGATTGATAGGTTACTGTGTCTATATGTCTTTCCCAATATTTTTCTGTCAAAGAGATGGATTCGATGGATAGTGAGAGAAAGTTGTCTGTGACCCACATATATCCAGTTCTCCTAAGGCAGCTGGTGAGGGGGCAAAGAGGAGTTATCTCACCATCCGAACCATGAAAAACTGATCCTTCCCACCTCATGTCCACAGATTGCATATCATTCACTCAGGCTCAACCTTGCAGCTCAGCGTAGTTCATTCACCTTGCTGCATCTCACGGCTGCTCAACTTGAGTACAATCTCCATCCAGCTGTTTAGCTGCGAGGGTCTTATATCAGCTGGGAACAATCTATTCTACCATCCATAGATTGCTGGAAGAGGTCACCAGGAAATGTATTGCAGAGTTGTGGGTCCGTGCTCTTGAGTATCGAGAAAATCCCTTTCAGATTGATAGTATGGAACAGCTGACTGTAACTTGTTTTGTCCCTCTATGGGTACAGATCAGGGCTCAGACTAAATGGAGGAGAAGGATCAAATCACCCCTGAATGCCAACAGAATGCCTGGGAAAATTCAGTTGATGGGGGTGGTGGTGCAACTGATCAGAGATTCATCAGTGATTGCAAGAACAGTGAATAGTTAGAAAAGTAAGTGGTGGCAGTGAAGGAGAGCTAAGGAACCACAGCCCTTTTTTGCCATGGGCTGTGCCTTTTTCCAGGGGTAGTGTCTCTTACTGGGGCCTGGGATGAAGCTTTTTGCTTGGGCTAATAGTTGCGCCAAGCCACTCACCATCTCAACTTGGAAATCTATCGCTATGCCTTCAGTGTCACAGGGTCAAAATCCTGGAACGCCCTCTCAAATCCACACCAAATGATTTGCAATGTTTCCAGAGGGCAGCTCACCACTAAGGCTAAGGGGGATGGGTAATAAATGCTGGCATAGTTAGCAATGTTCATGTCTGATAAGTGAATTATAAAAAAAGAAAACAACCTGGTTAAAATATTCCACCTTTGTGTTTACACAACAGAAACATATCAGCTATGACCTTACCAGTCTGCAGAAAGTGTGTTTTGAGTGATGGCGTTTTTGTGTGTCGAAATGTGTTTGGGAAGAAAAATATTGTGACTAACTTATACTTCGTAATGCCAATTTAAATACGGTGTCTAGAAATTTAATGCTTTATTTATGTGTTGTGGCTTTAAGTTTAATGGAGTGTTGGTATTCATTGAGAAGAGCCATGAACTGTTTCAATTTCTGTTTCTGTATGAGTCCAAGTATGCCCAAATCAAATGTAGAAGGTGTTACTACGTGATTGTGTCAGCTATTAAATGAATTAGTAGGAATCATAAAGAGTCCCTTAAAGCCAAAATTTAGTGACAAAAATCAAAAGGTAGCCCCTGGGAAAATCTCAAGAAGAGTCCTCAAAAGAAGAAAACAGATTTTGTACACTGATGCAGGATAGATATTTAACTTCTGAGGTGTCCAATTTTCTCAAAAATATGTCCCTGAATTGGGTACTGTGGGCTATTAATTTGACATTTTCTTTTTCCTGACTCTTCAACTTGCAGAGAGATATCCAAGTGCTTCAGAAAATTCAGTCAGAACTGGCTTCTATTGAATACTAGAGCCACCTCCTATAATAAATCCACCTGATGCAGGATTTTTGCACTGAATTGCATAGATGTAAAGATACCTTTCCTATCATTTAATTTAATGGCTCTCACACGACAAAAGTCTGCTGGCTGTCATCAATCCCTCTAATATTATTTTTTTTCCACTGAGCAGATCTCTGAGGTCACAGTGCAGCAGGGGCTTCCAGAAGCCAATATGTTGGCAATGCACAGAACTTCCCAGCCATGGCCACACAGCTTAAGTAAACATTGCTGGTCAGTGTACACCTTCTCCGAATTCCAGCCAACTTCCCATTTTGGATCTGTACCATAACAACTACAATTTGCCAAATGGCTAATTGACTGAAGAAACCTGATTTTGTGCTTTCTGTCAAACTGGGTCTAAAGGACAGGCATATTGCAGATGTTTCAATACTTTTATAAAATCTTCAATATTTATGAAATCTCCAGCAATGGCAGAGCTTCATTTTCAGCCAGGTACCAGACTGAGTAATTTGTTATTATGATAGGTGGTAATGCAATACTATCACTAACAAATTCAAACATCATTCACAACAAGGAATTGGAAAAATTTTCTTCAAATGTTGTCAGTAGCTTAAGGCGAGATCTTCCCAGCCCTTGAATGAAGCGTGTTATGGTAAGAAATTTGGGAGAATCATGAGAAGTCGCCCACTGAGGCTGTTTTAACATCAGGAGTTACAAGTCACATTTTCAACTACATTCTGGACGTCAAGGCAGGATTCTAACTAGTGACTGGTGACAGGCCTATTAATGGGAACTTATTGCTCAGTATCCATCTCATTATGACTTAGATTTGCCCCATGACTTTGTACTGCCTTATTTTACCACCTATCTAATGGGAACTGAACACAAATTTCCCAGCACTGAAGTCAGAGTGGGGACCTGATGACTCCAGCTCACTACTCACTTCTCGGAACTTCGATGTTGGACATTTGGTGTTCATGTCTCAGGGCACATTTCATGGGCAGCAGCACATGGCTCCCACATCCATGGACCCTGGCACATGCATGTGGCATAGCTCCGATCCACTTACAATATACTTTTGTAATTTAATAATGCTCTTTGGGGGTGCATTGATAACTAACATTGGAATACTAATGCAAGCATACTGTATGCTAATGGAATTGCACTCAGCTCATGGATGTATCTCAGTGTTGATCACTTGTTATCTCTCACTTGGTTACTTGCCTACTTTAATGTCCACAGCATCCCTGTCCAACCTTGTCTTTCAGTACTTTGTCCCTCAGCCAGAGCTAACTGTCTTTACTTGTCTCTTACAGCAGATACAAAATCAGAAACCTTTCATGGTTGTCAGTAGTTCTCAGTCAAGGAGTGGACATGTTACTGTAGGCCATGTCAACCTCACACCTGCATCATATGCCAGCAGCATATACAGCGGAAAACAGTGCATGTGCTTTGGGCAAATGGTCATGTCTCAAGGCCACAGTGGAGTACTCCTCAGTTAAGTCAGAGGAGACATTCTTCACTCTGAAGGCCCCAGCCCAGTAAGTCAAGAGCAGCCTCCAATATCAGTCTGTGATCTTGGGCCTGGTCATTCGGCGAGTCAGGTTGGTCAGGATCAGGTTCCTTTCCTCGCAGACACCCCACCACCCATCTTGTACACTTATACACATTTTACTGTATTTTCATGTAACAATGCATTTTTTATTATTATTATTATTATTATTATTATTATCTTGACACTTCCTGCTCTACTGTGAGTTCTTTTCTTCTGGAATGAGTGAAAGGGAGACATTGAATAAGATGGAAGGGGATGGCACAGTGTGAGTGCAAGTGTAGTAAGGGTGGTTAGCTGTCTTGAGTGAGTGAGAAGGCACCTTTGTAGAGTTAGTGGTTTGGGAAAATTGAGTGGCTAAGAGTCAGTGAGGGAAGATGTTGCGTGCATTAGTGAGAATGTGAGAGCATTAACCTTTTATAGAAGGTTGATGCAGAAGCAGAGCTGGAATGAATGTGAGCTAACAGAGAGAATATGGTGGTACTTACCTTGGCAGGCAGAGAAAACTGTTGAGTGTTCCTGCACGTGTGAGACCACACTGACCAGGTGACAACCTTGGACCAGGCTGGTGTAGTCTGATTACATAACCTTCTCTGCCAATCCTGTGTAGCAGACATTCCTCTTCTATACCACCCATTCTCAAGGGTCCTGTCTGGGAAACAAGTCACCAATTCCCTTAGCTGCTATGTCTCGTTCAAATGTAAACCATGCAAGGCATCTCCAGATGTAATTGTGCACCCAGTTGAGGACTATGACCTTTGAAAGGTGGCACTGATGTGAGGTACACCAGGATATCCCACCTTCCAACTATGGCAAGTGATAGAATTGGCTAGCGTTGGACGGGATGGGCACCACGAATGGCCGTGTTAGATAGTTAATGGGGCGAGCTTGGGAGGATAGCCTGAGAAAACTCACTTGGCATCACTGACCTTCCATGAATTGGAATTGAAGCTCCCTTTGTTTAACGCTTTCACGAGTATGGTAGTTTATGTGCTCTCACAAGTTTACCCCCTCAGGATGAGGAGGTCTTCAAACCAATCAATTTCATTAGGCAGCAATTTGAGCACTCAGACAACAGCTCACCAGAAACTTTATAAAAATGACAACTTCAGTTAATCATTTTGAAGGTGACTTGTCCAGTTGCCCATGTCTGATACGTAGTGGCCGGTAGTTCTTTTTGTTTGCTGAAGTTGTCATCTTTCTATGCTGCTGAAGTGAAAGCTACAGAATAGTTAGGCATAGTGTTTTAGAATGAAGGAGCAAGAAACCAGACATAGTTTATAATCACTCCAACACATGAAGATACCCATTCAACATTCTGTTTATAATCTGAGGGAAAGAACGGATTTATTTCCAAATACATCTGTTATAAATATTGTTCAAAGTTAATTGGAACCATATACCAATGGTTTCAACTGAACTTTTAAGTAGTCCCCATAATGTAGCACATTAGAAAAAAAAAGTTAATCTAAACATTGTGTTTTTAAATTCTTCATACGAAAATCACTCCTGCTGCATGAAATGTATGCTTTTTAAGGAACTGCCTATACCCTGACAAGTTGACAATTCTCATGTCCGAAAAATGTTAAGTCAGCAAGGTTTGCTTTTGATAATTTGAGGCATTATCTCCCAGGGAGATTGATTAGCTCTGGAATGCCAAATTAGTCTATACAGTATGTGCTGCCAGCAGTTGTGTGTGGTGTGTCACTTTTATGGCACTGTATAATGTTGTTGTTTAAAATAAACCCCTCGACTCCTGAATGCTCAACTCCATTTTTTCCAAAATATGGGAACATAGTAAAATACTTAAAAAAGATGCATATGATTAGCCTCAGCAATTAGGTGTTTGTGGGAATTTAATTTTTAAAAGAAATATATACCAGGAGTGAGGTCACGTATACATAGTCTTCATTGTGGTGAATTCATTCATTAGCAAATGTAATTTTAACATTTTATTGGCCAGTTTCATTTGACCCTGTGAAGTCTGTCCCTCTGTGCATTTGCACACATTTGTTATTATACCTGTAATTGAATCCAATGACAGCCATAATCACTCTCCAACATACGAGATTTGGTGCAATCCTGGATAAATGCAAATATGCAGTCCTGTTGGAATTTCTGTTGATCCTAATTTGAGAAACATTCAAATTAAAAGTTATTATGACACAATGGCTCTGCCACAGGGAATAGTCAATTATAACATAATTTCTTTAGTTCACAGATTGGAGTAATTTGACACCATTGTATTAGAATCAGTAATGAACCAATTATGACACATTGCTGGCTTAGAAAGCACAAAAGTATAAATAATATAATTAGAATTTGGCAATGGATTCAACTCTTTTCATTTTTTAACATTTCTTTCCATAGAGCTTGTTCCAGCATATTGTCTATCAGATATATTCAAAAAGGAACTTGACCGGTTGACCTAACATGAATGGCAGGATAACCTTTTAGTAATATTTACATGAGACAAAATTGATTGGCACTTAGAAAATAAGGAACAATAAATTAAAGGCAGCACAGATTTGTTAAAAGCAAATAATGTTTGATCTACTTGATTAAGTTCTTTGAGCTAATGAGGAGGATTGATGAAGGTTTGTGATTTATGTTGCACATAAAATTCAATAGTAGCAGATTCAAGAGGAGTTCCCAAAAAGAACTAGATGAATACTTAAGTGGGAAAAATTGCAGGGCCATGAGGAACGAATAAGGGATTAGGATGAATTAGATCATTCTTTCAAAGAATGGTTTCCTTTAGTTTAGTTGATGTCTCAGTGAAGCCGTGGTGAGGTAGGCCTTTACCAGGAGATGTTTTCTCAGGCCTTGTCAGAGTATTACACAATCAAAGCCTACCTGAACTGAGAAACCTTATCCTAACTTGATCCTCAAACCTCAAGTGAATTTTCAGCTGGCACCGGCTTACCTGACAGGTAGTTCAATTCAACAAAGATACTTATTCCCTGCAGCTGAGCCAAAAATGTCATAATTACTTCAAATTTGAATATTTCTCAAATTAGGATCAACTAAAATTCCAACAAGAGTTCCTTTATCAAACATAGTACCAAACCCTATGTGTACTGAATCCCTCAGCTATGTCTCAGGATGGAGTGCTGGAGCAGTCTGTGAAAGGGTTGGACAATTACAATGCCCATGAAGTCAAGGGGAGCCCTATTCCTTCAGGAACATTTTCTTCAAGATATGTGAAGGACCTAACGGATACTTAAGGAGTCATTAGGAATGTTCATGGAAGGCAGGAAAAAACAAGGCCATGAATTTAGCCATGGAACTAACACCTGTACAGAGCATGAGCAGGCATCTGAGTAATATGCCTGATTTAAACCCCTCAGAAACCATGGCAATGAGTTTGCATTTTTCTCATCACCTTGAATATTATGTTGTGTTGTATCTTTATTCATAATTTGAAGGACTAAAATTGCAACCTCCAAAACAGCTTTAGTTTAGAAACGCCTTCAATGATCAGCCATGTAGACAACTCTGCTCTAATGTAACATCAAGTTTCTAACACAAAATCATAGGGTTACTAACCTGTTCATATGTCCAGCACTCTGGACAGAGTGGAAAATGAAGCACCCAGTCACTGCTACTGGTAAATTGTGAGCACAATAAAGCTGTGACTTTTAAAATTCCCTTCACAGCTATGTCTCTCACACTTGCCCACTATTCCCAGACTCTGGCACACTTAATTCTGCTAAGTCTTGTCGTACTTGTGATTTTCATGTGACACATCTCCAGCCAAGCTGATGCATTTTACCTATGGGTCCTGCATCCAGAGAACTCTCGCAATAATGCGAGTGATAAGAAAATCTGAGTCACAGCTGGACTTGTACCTATTGAGTATCAGGATCACTTAGTTCATTCTACACCAAGGGGAGCAAGAGAGAACAGTAACTGAGTTATCCTGTCTCTGGAAGACTTGTCTCTCAGTAACCCGCTAGTGACGTCATTGCTGTAAACAGGCCATGCTGAGTTGAATTAGAACTTTGGTTTCTCAAATGCCTATACTTCTTACATTAGCAGAAAGTTGGGGACAAACATGGCATTGGTAAAACATTATAAGTGTATCATGAAGATTTTGGATCTGTATAGGGTCTATTTCAGTTATGATTTCCCCAGTCTTGAATAATACCTGCCAATAGTTTGGATTCCTCTATGAATAAGTCACTCAAGTTAAACAGAGTTCTGCTGGTTTCATTTTTTCAGCAAAAATCATCTTCAACAAAGAAAAAAAATTGACCTTAGTAATTATAGGTGGTGGATTGATTGTTAACAATATCATAACTGTGTTGAGACTTATCAGATATAGTAGCAGATTCAAGAGGAGTTCCCAAAAAGAACTAGATGAATACTTAAGTGGGAAAAATTGCAGGGCCATGAGGAACGAATAAGGGATTAGGATGAATTAGATCATTCTTTCAAAGAATGGTTTCCTTTAGTTTAGTTGATGTCTAGGTGAAGCCTTGGTGAGGTAGGCTTTTATCAGGAGATGTTTTCTCAGGCCTTGTCAGAGTATTACACAAGAGAGACAAGTCTTCCAGAGACAGGATAACTCAGTTACTGTTCTCTCTTGCTCCCCTTGGTGTAGAATGAACTAAGTGATCCTGATACTCAATAGGTACAAGTCCAGCTGTGACTCAGATTTTCTTATCACTCGCATTATTGCGAGAGTTCTCTGGATGCAGGACCCATAGGTAAAATGCATCAGCTTGGCTGGAGATGTGTCACATGAAAATCACAAGTACGACTTATCAGAAACCTGACAGCAATAGGATGGGTTTACATCAGTCTCTGTTCAGACATAAATAAACACGAATCCAAAGGCAAATAGAATGAAGTCTGGTAGACAGTCACAACTTTGAGAAGACCAAGTTTAGAATGGAAGTGTACTTTGAACAGGAAAGTGGTTGTTCCGACAAATTAAGTTGCAGTAGTGTAATTGGCTTACTGCCCAGATTATCTGGGCTCAGTGTTTGAAACTGTCACCAGATGCAATGAAAAAAAGAACGGTGTCTATTCCTTTGGGTGAACATACTCTTATAATAATCTCCAATCCAAATGGAAGACAGACTTCTCCTTTTCTCCAGAGTTCTGGAAGAAAAGCAAACTTAGTGTGTGCACTCAATTAGTCAACTTGATGACATTAGCATAGATTTTCCATTTGGCAGAGATGGCTATGCAAAATTAATATATTTTGAGCAGATTTATCACTGGATTAATTTTTTCAGTTACTATTATCAGTGGTAACAGTTACCACAGAGTAATTCAAATCTAATTAAAGCAATAGTTTTATGGACCAAAATGTACCCATTTTCTAAGTTAAACTTCAATATTAAGTGACCAATTTAGATTGTTCATGAATAGTACAAGAGAGTTATAGAAATCACATATTTCAGTGTGCCAGTTGTGCAATAAATCAACACTTGCCTCTAAATAGCCACTTAACAGCCACAAAGTGCATTGCCCAGGTCATAGTCGCCTATCTCTATTTTAATATTTTCACTTTTGTAATAGTTAACAGGTGAGTAGTTGTTTCATGTGCAGCTGTTCGTGGGAAGGTCCAAGGTATTTTTGTGGTAGCACAGTTGTTTTTTTGCCATTGCATTTACTAATAATGAAAATGTCAGTACAAGTCGGAAATGGGAAAACTTTATACTGTCAAATTCTATCCATAGTATTAGCAATTAAAACTGCATTACATAACAGTTAATATGTTATGCACAAGCATTCTCAATTAAAATTGCAGTGGTGTTGGATCATATTACAAAGAATGTACTGGGAATACATGTAAAAGATTGGCAAAGTAACAGCTTTTTATACAGGGAGGAAGTATGGTAATGCAGTTATTATTAAACCAGAGGTGAATTGTTCCGAAGATGATCCAACTGAACGCACGCATAATACTTAGCGTTGAATAAAAATGCACATTCCAATAATTAGAAGGAAAACCATTTGCTTTTGTAGCTGTCCTTAAAAATATTTCAGAACTGAAGCAGTACATTTTTGAATAACTGGAAAATATTTAAAGCATGAGTAGACTGTCAGATTTCAGTTCATTTCATTGATATTATTTATTACTCTTAACGCTTGTAAAAGTCATATCAGTTAACTTAAGAAGTGATTTGTTCAATAGTATTATCATGCAGTTTTATTTGAGATGACTAACTATGTTTTAAATAAAAGCTGTTCCTTTGATCAGCTTCCTCAGCCTATTCGGTGTTAAAATTACATATTACATTCAGAAACGAATTATTACTTGCTTTTTAAGGGATAGAAATGTCTCTACAAATGTCTGACTGGTTGTGTTAACATCTCTCTCTCTCTCTCTATCTCTCTCTATCTCTCTCTCTATCTCTCTATCTCTATCTCTCTCTCTCTATCTCTCTATCACTATCTCTCTATCTCTCTCTCTATCTCTCTCTCTCTCTATCTCTCTCTCTCTATCTC
>NC_057741.1:8616348-8626738 GCF_004010195.1 Chiloscyllium plagiosum
GTCTCTCTCTCTCTCTCTCTCTCTCTCTCTCTCTCTCTCTCTCTCTCTCTCTCTCTCTCTCTCCCCCCTTCCCCCACACTTTTTTTTTACTCTCCCTACTCTCCTCACAGGATCTCCAGTCCTTACTGGCACAGGCACTATCATCTTGATTGCTGATGATGTCAATGATAATATTCCAGAATTTGCTTACAAGACCTACCATGCCACAATCGCCGAAGATGTTCCAACAGGGACTGATGTCTTACTTGTAAACGCCACTGATCTTGATGAAGGTTCAAATGCAGTTATTAGGTAATGGCATTTTGTATGATGCATGTTTCCTGTACTGTTGTGGTGGCTCAGCATGTTCAACAGTAACTCGGTAATATGTCCAAATACAACACATTGGCTTAGAAATTGGACTGCATCATCCTATATTTCAAGAGTTAACAACCATCTTCTCCAGGGGTCTTAATGCTGGCCTAGTCAGTGACCCATGAATGAATTTTAAAATAGTCTGCGCCAGAGGTGCACATGCTGCATGTTATGGGCATGATGGAGCACATGCATTTTTCAACATAGTCAAGTTTCTGAACAATTGTGTTCTCATTTTTCATTAATACCAGGACCGTGTAAAACATTTTGTCCATGATAAGTCTCTTGATATAAAATGTATTCTGGATGGCTTCAAATTATGACTTCTTGTGGAGAATCCACTTTGACATCTTTACTGTGGCTTGACATTCATTCGAACTGTGAATGAATTCCATCGGCTAGACAAAAATTCCACTGTAAAAGTCTAATTCCCAATTCAGACAAACAAAAGTAATGATGAGGCTAAGTGATGATGACATGTTGTTCACAGCACCACTCAGCAAGAGGTTGGTATATTTTTATAGAAGGGAGCATTCTTTAAGCTTCTTTATGCTGCTCAGGGTAATTTCATAAATTAATCCGTTCAATTAAGTTTTCCTGCCTCTGTAAATGTTCCATGCAGTAGTTTCACAGTAGGTAAGTGGAAGCAAGGTTCACTTATACGTTGTTTTGTGCGACATACAAGTGGAATCAAAGAAGTCCTATTTTCATTAATGATTAAGAATTGTTTTGTGATTTTCTATTATTTATTCTATATTAACATCACTGTGTGTGTGTGTGTGTGTACACACATACGAAATGGATTGGAGTGATGGAACCCAAACGGAGTATCAGTGAAAAGGCTAATGTTGATCAAGTGCCACTTGATAGCACCATCAATGAAACCTTCCATCACCTTGCTGATTGAGTGTACACCACTACCTTCTCAAGAATAATGAGACTTAGCCAGCAAAGGCCGCAACCCATGAATGAAAAATTGTCACCAAAGATACCTGTTTTGTCTGGAGGTGGCAATGACGTATTTCACAGATAAAACTGCTCCTGTGACATTGGGTGGCTTTATTGTTATGTGTCAGCACTATGGTGCCTTATGGGATTGACTTCAACAGGTCACGAAAACCAAAACTGTGCATCCTTATCGGTCAGCAGCAGATGAATTGTATTGACTAGCCGTCTGTAATCTCATGGCCTAGAATATCTTTGACTCATCTGTAACCACCAAAGCAGGCAATCAGCTTTGATTTAATAAAGAATTGAGTGGAAAGAAACACTCCTAAAAATCAGATGGTTAACCTGCTGAAGCTTAAATACAAGCCAAACACTGTAAATATCATGCAATGGATCAGATCTTACCGAGGTTTATAAAATCAAATGGTGCATAGGTAAGGTGAATAGCAAAGGTTTTGCCCAAGGGTGGGAGAGTTCAAAACTTAGGGAGCTTATTTTTAAGGTAAGAGAAGAAAGATTTAAAAAGGACCTGTTTAGATTAGATTAGATTAGATTAGATTAGATTAGATTAGATTACTTACAGTGTGGAAACAGGCCCTTCGGCCCAACAAGCCCACACCGACCCGCCGAAGCGCAACCCACCCATACCCCTACATTTACCCCTTTAACCAACACTACGGGCAATTTAGCATGGCCAATTCACCTGACCCGCACATCTTTGGATTGTGGGAGGAAACCGGAGCACCCGGAGGAAACCCACGCAGACACGGGGAGAACGTGCAAACTCCACACAGTCAGTCGCCTGAGTCGGGAATTGAACCCGGGTCTCAGGCGCTGTGAGGCAGCAGTGCTAACCACTGTGCCACCGTGCCGCCCACAGGGGCATTTTTTCTCACACAGAGGATGGTTCATATGTAGAATGAATTACCAGAGGATCTGGTAGATGCAGGTACGGTTACAGCATTGAAAAGACATTTGGATAGGTACATGAATAAGAAAGGTTTAGAGGGATATGGGCCAAATGCAGGCAAGTGGGACTAATTTAGTTTGGGAAACGTGGCCAGTATGGACCAGTTGTACTGAAGGTTCTGTTTCCATGTTGTATGACTGTGTGACTTTATGGCTGTGCGACTCCTGCCAAATCCCATCTTGAATGGTGGTCGATGGATTAAACAATGAACAAGAAAAGGCTCCACAAATATCCCCATTCTCAATGATGGAGAAACCCAACACATCAGTGCAAAAGAAAAGGCTAAAACGTTTGCAATTCTTCAGTGAGAAGTCCTGAGTGAATTATGCATCTAAGGTTATCCTGATCCCCAAGATCACAGATATCTACTGTCATTCGTATCAAGAAATATTGAAGTTCTGGACACTGAAAAGGTTAACTGCCCTGATAAATATTTTGACAACTGTACTGAAGATTTCTGTTCCAGATCTAGATGCCAGCCTGGCCAAGCTGTTTCAGTACAGCTATACACTAGAATCTACTTGATGAAATTACCCAGGTATCTCTTCACTAAAAAAGTAGTAGCATTTCTGTAACCCAGTCAATCACCATCTTATCAGTCTACACTCAATCATCAGCAAGTTGATGGAAGGTTTCATTGACGGTGCTATCAAGTAGCACTTGGTCAACATTAACCTCTTCACTGATACTCAGTTTGGGTTCCACCCGGGCTACTCAACTGCTGACCTCATTACAGCCTTTGTCCAAACGTGGACAATATAAATGAACTCAGAAGGCAGATGATGGTGAATACCTTAAATATCAACCAATAGAACTGTGGATGATGTAATTCAGAGACAAAAATAGAAATTGCTGGAAAAACTCAGTCGGTCTGGCAGCATGTGTGGAGAGAAATCAGAGTTAGCATTTCAGGTCAAGTGACCCTTCCTCATCTTCTGAAGAAGGTCACTCAGCCTGAAATGTTAACTCTGATTTCTCTCTACAGATGCTGCCAGACCTACTGAGCTTTTCCAGCAATTTCTATTTCTAATCCTAGATATGAAGTTGGTATTTGACCAAATATGGCATTAAGGAGCCCTAGCAAAACTAAAGTCAATGGGAATCAGTGTGAAAATCTGTTGCTGTTTGGTGTCAAATCTAACAAAGGAAGGTGGCTTGGAAGATGGAGATCAGTCACATCAATGACATCACTGCAGATGTTGCTCAGGATAGTGTCCTCAGCTCAACCATCTTCAGTTGCTTCATAATGAACTGTCTGTTCATCATTAGGTTAGAAATGAGGATGTTCAATGGTGTTTACATAATATATAAAAACATTTGTGCTCATCAGATTCTGATGCAGCCAGACCTGGCTAAATTTTGTTTGGACTGATAAGTGGCAAGTAACATCCACACCACAGAAGTTCACAGCAATTACCATCTCCAACAAAAAAAAATAGTCACCATTCCTTGACATTCAGTGTGTCACCCTCATTGTTAACATTGAGTGTTACAATTGACCAGAAACTGAACTGGACCAGCCAAATAAATACGGTGGTTACAAGAGCAGGTCAGAAACTGGGGGCTTTTTGATGAGTAACTCACCTCCTGATTCCTCAAAGCCTGTCTACCATCAACAACACACAAATCTGGATTGTGATGAAATATTCTGCACTTGCCTGGATGCGTGTAGTGTCAAAAACAGTCCAGAACCTTGACACCATCCAGGACAAAATAAGCATGCTTGATTGGCACCTCATCGAAAACCTTCAATATTCATTTGCTCCACCTCCAACATACAGTAGCAGCATTGTATACCATCTCCAAGATATACTACAGAAACTTACCAAGGGTCCTGAGGAAAATGCCTTCCAATCCTGCAACTTTCATCACCTACAAGGACAATGACAGCAGATACTTGGGAACACCAGAACATGAAAGTTTCCATCCAAGCCACCACACACCATCCTAGATAGGCATAATGCCACCATTCCACTAGTCTGGGTTAAAATTTTGGGATGCATCTTGGTGTACTGACTGATCATCACCTTTAAAAGGCCAATTATGGATGCAACATCCGTGTCCTATGAACAAAAAAATCTGCTCACTTCCTTAGAAAAGTTTTGAGTAACACCGTACTTGCATTGCAGTTAAGAAACTTTTTCAGCTGCTTCCAGGCTGGTGTCTTCATTGATTATAAAAGAAGTACAGAACTAATTCACCCACTATATTCCTTTGCCTCACAATGCCCCCATAACCATCAAAGAGCATAACATTTTAAACAAACCAACCTGATCCTGGATTGTTCACCATAGTCAAAAAGAAATGAGTGATAGTAAAGGACAATCCGTCGTTCTCTCCTCTGACAACACTCAATTGAAAACCAATGCTCTCCTTCCTGAGACAGCTCGTTCTCCGAAGTGTCTGAGCCCATGCTCTTCTTCTTTCCCTTATCTTCCATTATCCCCCTTTGACTTGCTGTTTTTACCTCATTCACATTTCTCATCATCACTCTACCTTCCTCATCTCTCCTTCTTTAAATTATGTAAAATTTACATTTTAAATGGTACAATGGGTTTAAATATTTAAAGCAATCTGGATTTTAATGCGTTCTAAAATAATGAGTGTGAACATTTCACGCTTTCTGCAGTGTGAAGATTAGATTAGATTCCCTACGGTGTGGAAACTGGCCCATCAGCCCACCAAGTCCACACCGACCCTCCGAAGTGTAACCCACCCAGACCCATTTCCCTCTGACTAATGCACCTAACACCACAGGCAATTTAGCATGGACAACTCACCTGACATGTACAACTTTGGACTGTGGGAGGAAACCGGAGCACCCGGAGGAAACCCACGCAGGTAGAAAGCATAAACTCCACACAAACAGTCACCCAAGGCTGGAATTGAACCTGGGACTCTGGTGCTGTGAGGCAGCAGTGTTAACCACCGTGCCACCCTTAAATTGAAATGAGTCGAAGTGGTTTCAGCCAAGTTTGTGATGGACACGCCACCACAAAAAGACACTTATCTGGCAACAAGTTGCTGAGTTTGAGACATTATAGTCAGTCTCACATTAACATTAGGCAGTGCTGCACAATTGTAGGTGATATGTTTGCAGTTTCTAATTCTCGACAGTTTTGGGTGCAAGAAATTTAATATTTATTTGGATTTCACGAGGAGTCATGGCAGGCAAGTAGCATTCACAGCTGGCAGGATTAAGGCATTGATTTCCTGCATTATTAAAGTATATACTGGAAAGAAATAAGATTTTCCTCGAGCCTAATTCAATTAAAATGAAAACGGCTGTAATTTTTTGGCAGACATTGGCTCCAGTAAAAGCAGGCTACTAAACTTGCTTGATGACAGTTTAGGAATCATGTCACACTAGAAGCAGGTATTGCCATCATTTTTCTAAGCATTACTTCAGTGTATTATGAATCTGGTGAATTGGAGTGGAATTGATTGACTCACAATCTACCTGGCATGTAAACTTCCCTGTATCAAGTTGGGTCTATTTACAGCATCATTGACTTTTTGGCTGATGGAATGCTTCTGTTATAGCACGTTTCAAGGAGCTGCTTAAGGTGGAGGAAATGGTTTAGGGAGATAGGCTGCTGGGTGAGGAAACCACCATTGGCCTGGACTATTGTAAAGTGAAACGTGCCCATCTGATCTGCAGAGTCTGCTACATTTAATAGCTGTGTGACATTTTGGGTGGAATCTTCCCAAGCCCTGAAAGACATGGGTGGGTTAGAGGGAGTGGTTGAGGAGAATTGTGTGAGAAGTCCAATGCAGTCTTTCTTGTCAACAAAAGCAACGCGCTGCATTTCCCAACTCCGTTTCGGAGGCCGCGTCAAAATTCTTGCATGTGCATGCAAGAGGCCTATTAATAGGAAACATTGCTCATTATCAACCCAATTACTACCTAATTTCACCTCAGTAATGTTGCATGATCCATCAGATAGAAACTAGATGCCAAGAATTCCCAGTATGAAACATTGAATGGGTATCTGATACCCCTAACTCAGTGCTTGTTCCTCCGACTTCCATCTTAGACACCTGGCATGACCAACATCGTAGGGCATGCTCCATGTGCAGTGGGCACTTTATGTCCACAGAAGCTAACATTCAATATGAGCAAGTCTCTCCGTTCCATCATGGTACATCCCTGATCCACTTACAATAGTGCCTCTACACTGTAACCCTGCTCCTCACCGCACTCTGGCATCTTTCATTAGAATGCAGCTGTAAGGACACTTTACTTGCAGGGTGATGTACCCATGTGCATAAATTGGACCAGGTTGCATCTCACAGCTGCATGCTTGCTCATTTAATGTTCACTCACTAGGTGCCTATCTGGATGCCTTGCCCTGCTTTGCATCTTACTACTTCACCCCAACAGCCAGAGCTAACAGGCACACAGTAGTTCTGTCATGCCCTGCCTTTTAGCAGAGGTGCAAATTCAGGAAGCTTGTCATAATTGTTAGCAGGCATCAGTCAAGAGAGTGGGTCTTGTTGCTGGATGGCACTATTCATTGCCAATCTCTCACCTCTACCACACGCTAGCAATATAACTCAACAAAAGTACTGCTTGTGCATCAACTCTCCTTTTAAAGTCCGTGGAGAGTAGCCCTCAATCAAGTCAAGGGAGATGACCATCTATCGGGGGATAGGGTTTCACAGTGGGTGAGGAGCCGAATCCTGGGCACTCCTCTACCCATCTTGGCTCTTCAACCCTAATATATTTTCTTTTGGAATGAGAGAAGGTGAATAATTGATTAATTGACATGAAAGTGTGTGACACAGTTGTGATGCTGGATCAGGTTCGGAGGTATGAGATGAGCTGAGTGAGTGATCAGGCAACACAGAGACCGTGTAGGGTTAGTGGCATGAGAGGGATTGGGTGGGTAAGAGTGAGTGAGGAAAGATGTTGTATGTAATAGTGAGAATGGTATAAAATAAGCATTGGTGGGTGGTGGGCACCATAGCATGGATAGACTGAGTGTGAGCTAGCAGTAGAGGATGGTGGCACTTCTCCTGGAAGAGAACAAAAGATAATTGACCTCCTTCCTATGCTGCTGGGCATTCCTCCAGACGGCTGAGAATGCACTGACACAAGTGGCAACCACCACCCAGGCTGGCAGCATCTGGTGTTTGTCTTCTTTATCAGTCCTAGGGTAAGACGATATCCATATCTCAAGACCCCTCCAGTTCCATGCCCACAAAGCAGGGGACTAATTACCTTTATTTGAGCTATGTCCTGGGCAAATTTCAGAAAACGTGCTGAATAGCTGCAAACCAACAGTGCTTGACCAGCTGCACAACGGCCAGTGCTCGGAACCCTGGGATATCTAGCAGTGGTAGGGACCTCCAGGTATGCTGAGTGGCAGAATCAGAATAGCATCAAAGGAGAGGAGCTCCGTAGAGTTGTGGTAGGCAGTGAATGAGACAAATTTGGGCCAATAGTGCAAGGAAACACGTTAACCTTCGCTGAGGGAAACCATCCATGAAACTCAACAAAACTGACACTTTTTACCAAAATCTGGTAAGATTCAGCCCAACCTTCTGTTTTGCAGAATGTGCATTGGAAAATGAACACAATATTTTCATCTGTCAGACATGTACCAATTTTTTAAAGTTGTTGAATATATCTATCCATCTTTCCATTCATTTAAAAAAAGACCTTGACTGCTTTCTGGTTTCACCATCCAAAGGGTTCCAAGCACCCTCCGATAACTCAATTAAGTGACCATTTCTCAGGTATAGATGCCATTGTGTCAACAGCTATTCACCACAATTCCAGTTTTCTCCATTCAAATGTATATTTCAATTGGTGGGAAATTTGTCAGATCGAATGGAATGTGGGAAAACGTGATGTGCGCTTTCATGGGAAGAATAGAGGAGCACAAAAGATTTGTACACAAGTTTAACATTTAATAGGGAAGACAAATAGTATGTTGGTATTTACTCCAAAGGGAATGGAGTATCAAAATAAGGAATTCCTCACAAAAGTATGCAAGGGACTAGTCAGATCATACCTGAAATACTGTGAACAGTTTTGTCCCCTGACCTAAGAAAAGATGTGCTGGCATTTGGGGTGGGGGGGGGGGTGGGGTGCACTGAATATAGACAGAGATGAAGTGGAATTTCTTCTCTCTCTGGGTAGTAAATCTGCGGAATCTTGACCACAGGGAGCTATCAAGGCTGCATTCTTAAGGATTATTAGATCACCTATTATCTCAGCTATTAATGGCAGAGCAGACGAGATGGCTGAATGGCCCACTTCTGCTCGTATGGCTGATGGAAATAGTGACAGATTTATCTTCCCTCACCCAAAGATTGTAATGCCTCTATTGTGTAGCTGAGATCAACTACTTCAGTGCAAATCACTAATGGAGCATGCATACTGGCAGAGAATTTTAACTCTCAGCCTGTCCAAATTTCAATTTCAAATTTGTGTAAATCTTCCAGATTCAATGTTTTAATTTGTTAAACTCACGTTCTCCCGGAATTACACTGGATTTTACTTTGGTCATAGTCTTGGAGATGTACAGCATGGAAACAGACCCTTCGGTCCAACCCATCCATGCCGACCAGATATCCCAACCCAATCTAGTCCCACCTACCAGCACCCGGCCAATATTCCTCCAAACCCTTCCTATTCATGTACCCATCCAAATGTCTCTTAAATGTTGTGATTGTACCAGTCTCCACCACATCCTCTGGCAGCTCATTCCATACACGTACCACCCTCTGCATGAAAAAGTTGCCCCTTAGGTCTCTTTTGTATCTTTCCCCCCTCACCCTAAACCTATGCCCTCTAGTTCTGGGCTCCTCGACCCCAGGGAAAAGACTTTGTCTATTTATCCTATCCATGCCCCTCCTAATTTTGTAAACCTCTATAAGGTCACCCCTCAGCGTCCGGCGCTCCAGGGAAAACAGCCCCAGAGTATTCAGCCTCTCCCTGTAGCTCAGATCCTCCAACCCTGGCAACATCCTTGTAAATCTTTTCTGAACCCTTTCAAGTTTCACAACATCTTTCCAATAGGAAGGAGACCAGAATTGCATGCAATATTCCAACAGTGGCCTAACCAATGTCCTGTACAGCCACAACATGACCTCCAAAATCCTGTACTCAGTACTATGACCAATCAAGGAAAGCATACCAAACGCCACCATCACTATCCTATCTACCTGCGAGCCCACTTTCAAGGAGGTATGAACCTGCACTCCAAGGTCTCTTTGTTCAGCAACTCTCCATAGTACCTTACCATTAAGTGTATAAGTCCTGCTAAGATTTGTTTTCCCAAAATGCAGCACCTCCCATTTATCTGAATTAAACTCCATCTGCCACTTCTCAGCCCATTGGCCCATCTGGTCCAGATCCTGTTGTAATTTGAGGTAACCACCTTCGCTGTCCATTGCATCTCCAATTTTGGCGTCATCTCCAAACTTACTAACTGTACCTCTTATGCTCACATCCAAATCATTTATGTAAATGACAAAATGTAGATGGCCCAGCACCGATCCTTGTGGCAGTCCACTGGTCACAGGCCTCCAGTCTGAAAAACAACCCTCCACCACCACCCTCTGTCTTCTACCTTTGAACCAGTTCTGTATCCAAATGGCTAGTTCTCCCTGTATTCCATGAGATCTAACCTTGCTAATCAGTTTCCCATGGGGAACCTTGTCGAATGCCTTACTGAAGTCCATATAGATCGCATCTACTGCTCTGCCCTCATCAATCTTTTTTGTTACTTCTTCAAAAAGCTCAATCAAGTTTGTGAGGCACTATTTCCCACGCACAAAGCCATGTTGACTATCCCGAATTCGTCCTTGCCTTTCCAAATACATGTACGTCCTGTCCCTCAGGATTCCCTCCAACAACTTGCCCACCACCGAGGTCAGGCTCACCGGTCTAAAGTTCCCTGGCTTGTCATTATCACCCTCCTTAAACAGTGGTACCACGTTAGCCAACCTCCAGTCTTCAGGCACCTCACCTGTGACTATTGATGATACAAATATCTCAGCAAGAGGCCCAGCAGTCACTTCTCTAGCTTCCCACAGAGTTCTCGGGTACACCTGATCAGGTCCTGGGGTTTTATCCACCTTTACCCATTTCAAGACATCCAGCAC
>NC_057741.1:8628504-8739497 GCF_004010195.1 Chiloscyllium plagiosum
CTATCTCCCTGGGTCCCACCCCCCCACCTTACTAGTTTAAATCCTCCCAAGCAGTTCTAGCAAATTTCCCTGCCAGTATATTAGTCCCCTTCCAATTTAGGTGCAATCTGTCCTTCTTGTACAGGTCACTTCTACCCCAAAAGGGATTCCAATGATTCAAAAATGTGAATCCTTCTCCCATACACCAGCTCCTCAGACATACATTCATCTGCTCTATCCTCCTATTCCTGCCCTCACTAGATCGTAGCAGTGGGAGTAATCTGGATATTACTACCCTTGAGGACCTCCTTTTTAAATTTCTGCCTAACTCTCTGTAATCTCCCTTCAGAGTCTCAACCTTTTCCCTTCCAATGTCATTGGTTCCAATGTGGACAATGACCTCCTGCTGGCCCCTCTCCCCCGTGAGAACATTCTGCACCCTCTCTGAGGCATCCTTGATCCTGCCGCCAGGGAAACAACACACCATTCTGCTTTTTCTCTGCTGGCCACAGAAACGTGTGTCTGTACCTCTGACTACAGAATCCCCTAACACAATTGATCTCTTGGAGGCCGACATATCCCTCGTTGCATTAGAGCCAGTCTCAATACCAGAAACTTGGCTGTTCGTGCTATGTTCCCCTGAGAATCCATCACCCCCTACATTTTCCAAAACAGCATACCTGTTTGAAATGGGTATATCCACAAAAGACTCCTGCACGAGCTGCCTACCTCACTTACCCTTCCTGGAGTTAAACCATCTATGTGATTTTATCTGAGACTTTTCCCCACTTCCTATAACTGCCATCCATCACATACTGTTGCTGTTGCAAATTCTTCATCTCTTCTATCTGTCTCTCCAACTGATCCACTCGATCTGATAAGATTCACATCCAACAGCATTTTTGGCAGATAGAATCCGCAGTAACCCTTGAACTCTCCGTTAAACTCCCACATGTGCAAGATGCTTTAAATTATTCAGCTGTCATTCCTGAAATAGGCACCAAACTCTGTGAAAATGCAAATATTTGAGGAATATCAGAGTCAGGTACAAGTGCCTGTAGGGCATGCATGCTGACCTTAGTTGTACGAGAAAGGTGCTGAAAAACAATTACATTAATTTTCGGTTTTTATTTTTAAGAGTAGCCAGTTACACAGGAATACTTGCAGGTCATTGCTTGTCCATATAATAATGTTGCTTCCTTTTGCCAGCCTAAATCCTTCCCAATCTCAAAGTGCATCCATGATAGCGAGTTGAAGCAGGGTGCTACTTTCATAACTTTCAGCTCATCAGCATATGTAAATAGTACCTCGTTGCCTATTTCAGATATGTAAAGCCAGTGCACATAGTCATTAAACTTTCCACTCAACTTGGGACTTTGAGTTAGACAATTAATAGGAATCTTACAAGACATTAATTTAAATGTAGATATAACACAATTTGAAGAAAAACAAAACATTTTGGAAATGTTCAGTTCTATCAACTCTTTGACCTTGTTAATATTAACAACATCCTGAGCATTTCCAGCTGTTTGTTTTTTCTAACGATATCATTAATTATATGCAAGATGAACTCGATAGCTTTTGAATCTATAACATTGATTTGGAATGTGAGAAAAACTTCTAATTCTGTTTGAGGGATTGAAGACAAAAGGAGTACAAGTGACAGCTCTTATGCATGTTATTAAATGATGAGAGGTGAGGATTGGGGATTCTCCTTTGCAATCCTGCCAATTTTGTCTCTGACCATTCCTGCCTCCCTCTGCAATCAGGATTTACTGTCCTTCAAGAATTGCCATGCTAGGTGTAAGCAGTGACATGTTGATGTGTTTGGATTTTCTTTAAGCCCACCACAATTATCACCACTCCCTGAGGCTATCTTGTGAAGGGTTGTAGTCCAGTATCCTCGGAAGTGTAAGAATCAACTCTTCCCTCGTAAAGGAAACAGCTGTTGCAGTGGTTTTCACTGCTTCAGTTCAATTTCCTACTTACCTTTATGTAGGCGTTGTTCATTCCCTCGCCTTTAAGATATAGCAAACATCCCATCTGTGATGTGCTTCTTTCCCTTTAATTACCCAGTGTTGTTGTGTTGTGTTGAATTAAATTGAATTGAATTTATTGTCACGTGTACTGAGGCACAGTGAAAAGTTTTGTCTTGTGAGCAATATAGGCAGACCACATAGTTAAATAGCATAGGTAAGTAAATAATAGGTAAACTGCATAGTGTGTGTGTGTGTAATGGATCTTTGAGAATGCTGGCAGCCTTTCCTTGACAGCGGGCCAGGTAGTGGAACTGGAAGTCCTGTAGAAGCACCACCAGGATTTTGTGACTAAGCAATGTTAAGAAGTCTGCTGTTATCTGCCCACACATTCAGGATGAACCACTACTTAGGTTCCTGTTCGAACATACCATTTGGAAAACAATGCCAGAATTACATTTCTGTTACTTGCTGAGCATACTGCCCATTCAGAGCAGTGTTTTAGTTTGATACTGCTGCAAGAGATGAGGCGACTGACCCACTCAAGCCCCACATTGAACACACCATCTAGACTGATATGCTAGTGTCATAGAGTCATACAGCACGGAAACAGACCCTTCAGTCCAGCTAGTCCACACTGACCTTGTTCCCAAGTCAAACTAGTCCCACCTGCCTGCACTCGGCCCATATCCTGCCAAACATTTCCTATTCGTGTACTTATCCAAATGTATTTCAAATGTTATAACCCATACCTGCATTTACCACTTCCTCGGGCAGTTCATTCCACACACTAGCCACTCTGTGTAAAAATGTTGCCCCCTCATGTCCTTCTTAAATTTTTCTCCTCTCACCTTATTTTAAAAATATACCCACCAGTTTTGAACTCAATCACCTTCGAGAAAAAACCTTTGCTATTCACCTAATCCATACCCCTCATTTTATAAACCTCCATAACGTCACTCCTCAACCTCCTGTGTTCCAGTGGAAAAAAAGTTACAGCCTGTTTTTTATCATTCAAAACCCTGATTGCCAGCAACACCATGGTAAATCTTTTCTGAACCCTCTAGTTTAATGATATCCTTGCTATCATACGGCAACCACAGCTGCACACGATACTCCAGAAGAGGCCTCACTAATATCCTGTACAACCTCTACATGACTTCCCATCTCCTATACTCAAAGATCTGAGCAATGAAGACAAGTGTGCAAAAATGCCTTCTTAACCACCTTGTCCACCTGCGCTGCAAATTCCAAAGAATTATTTATCTGAATGCATAGGTTTCTGTTCTGCAACAGTACCCACGGCCCTACCATTAATCGTATAAGTTCTGCCCTTGTTTATTATACCAAAATGCAGTATCGCTCATCTATCCAAATTAAACTCCATCTGCTCCTCCTCAGCCCATTGACCCAATTGATTAAGATCTCTTTGCAATCTTAAAAAAACCTTCTTCACTGTCCATTATTCCACCAATTTTGGTGTCATCCGCAGTTACTAATCATACTTCCTATATTCCCATCCAAATTGTTTATTTAAATGATAAACAAAAGTGGGCCCAGTACTGATCCCTGTGGAACATCACTGGTCACAGACCTCCAGTCTGAAAAACAACCCTCTACCACCACCCTCTATCTTCAATGCCAAGCCAATTTTGTAGCCGTTTAGCAAGCTCACCCTGAATCCCATGTGATTTAACTTTACTAATTAGTCAACCATGCAGAGCCTTGTCAGAGGCTTTACTAAAGTCCAAGTAAATCAAAGTCTACCGTCTGTCCTTGTCAGATTTTTGAAGTGCTAAAGAAGTGTCACATATGCCGGCTTTCAACCAAATTTTGGTATAGAGCCTCAGGTGAAAGGGGATGATACTCTGGCAAGTTTCAACAAAAAGCAGGGGAATTTTCCCTAATGTCTTGATCAGTATTTATCCTTCCACCAACATTAATAACACAGACTATTTGCTCATTATCATGTCCCTGTTTATGATTATGGGAATTTATTGTATACAGTTGACTAATGCTTCTGACATGACATCACTTTAATAGCATTGCATTGGCTGTAAAATACATTTTTAGTTTTTCTGAGGTCATGAAAGGCAAGCTTTTATTTCTGTTTTGATGGTATAGAAATTAATTCAACATAATCTACTCCTATTGATTGGATACTTTTATCCATATGTGGACTAATTCAAATGTAAACATGTGATGGAGGATATTTGCAGTATTATTAAGAGTCTATAGTTGCCTGACGTTTGAGTCAAAGTGACCAATATTTTAAACAATTAAATTTAGTTAATTCATAATTAAAGGAAGGACAAATCTAAAATTAGTAAATAATACCTATTTGAATTTAATCAGACTGGTTTTGAGTGGATCTAATGGATTTCAATCCCTACTTTATGATATTATTCCAGTGAAATCTTTATAATTCTAAATTCTTTAAAACTCCTGCAATTAATTTCAGTAAAATTTCTGTTTTATTTAACTTTGACCAGTGCCTTTAATTAAGGGCTAACTAAAACACACACCTTGGTTCCCAGTCAAAGCACTTCTAGTTGATTGCCTACATTTGACCTTGATGTGAAGGAATCTAACATTAGCCATTCTGTTTTCACAAACTTACTAAGTTATTTGCCTTAAATCAGTAAAGCACATGCCCCCAAACTGTTCTGCTTTCATAGGAAATGATGTGGAGACTTTTCATGGTCAATTAAAGACTGACTTGGCTCCGTGTCACAGTTTTAGAATCAATGTTTTATGTTATTTAACATCTGGAAATTGGTACATTATTAGACTTTGGTGTGGAGATTGGTTGGAGTCAGTACAGGTTAAATTAATCCTTCAATGAGGTATGCAAAACACAGCTCATCTGCTATAAATGTAAAAGTAGTAATTGAATATCATCCTGTGTATTTAATTGAACTGACCAGACATGTGCACTCCTCACTTAGAGGGTTAGATAGATATATTAATTAATTAATTTAGATTCTGAAGAACAGTGATAACATTTAGCATGTTTAGTGAAGTTCCTCTAATCGCTCAATGAAGAAAAACAGTCCTGAGCTATACAGTGGTGGAAGATTCTCCATTTGGTTTCTGGTCTCAGTTACATTAGTACATTTAGGACAACAGTTAGGATGGTTACACCTGGCCAGCATTAGAGATGATGAACATCAAACCTGGTGCAGTGACTCTTACTCTACTTGGACAGTATTGTGTGAACAATAGGAAAACAAAAGTGGTATCTTGCTTATGCTTGCTATCTAGGTTTTCATATTGAGTTGCTACTGTGCAGCTGCAAGAAGAACCTGTAACTCTTATTCTGAGCCAGTTATTTTTCTCTTTGAACAGTTTCAGTAAAGCAAAGTAAACAATGTGATTTAATCCTAACGCACCTACTGAGTTTTTTTAAAATTATCTTTCCTCTAACAGCTATAGCCTGGTTGGTGGCAACTCCCAGTTTTCCATTAATCCATCTACTGGACAAATTATCACAAGTGCTCTGCTGAACAGAGAAAGCAAAGAAATGTACAGTCTTGTAGTGGTAGCTACCGATGGAGGCATACCTCAAGCCATGTCCAGTTCAACCACTGTGTTTATAACAATTTCAGACATCAATGACAACCCTCCGAAATTTCGTCACTTCCCATATGTTACTCACATCCCATCACCTACAAATGCAGGTAAGAACTTTGTCAAAAGTATTCCACGAGAAAAGGAAAACACTTTGGAAGTTGCCATATAGAAGGTGATGTCATCAGGACAGAGAAAAGGTGAAAGAGTGTCCTAGCAAGAAGTTGTGCAAGGGAAAATTTAATTAAGATAGCCGTGGGACTCAGCAGACTAATTATAGACTGATGAGCAGACTAATACAGAAGTGGAAACAGATGAGTCAAAGAAAGGAAGGGGAATGTCAGAGACTAACCATATCAAAATAGTTTGTTAACATTTATCCAAATTAAGGAAAATCTTGCAGAAGGTTGACTGTCCATTAAGTATGGAAAACAAAGAAACACACATAATAAAGATAAATGCTCGATTAATAGCTTTGAATAAAATTTTACTAGACAGAGATAAAGATACTAATTTAAACAGATGCAATAACAGTCAGAATCTGCTATATTTTGATGTAGTAATGCATATTGAAACATCACATCTCCTGCTGTCATGTTTTTAATTGCTTCATGGGCAAAGAATGGACAGTCATTTGCACTTTAAATCTATTCTGAATAACAAAACAAAATGATTAATTAATGCACGTTTAATGTGCATTAGCCTTATTCAGTAATTTGTGCTTTCTATTAGAGATTCAAAAGAGTTCAAATTATTGGCTACCATCCAAATTAATTTACTGTGATGTGTTATTCTATCAATGATATTCCCACAGAATTTTCTTCAGTTGAATGAAACCATTTTTAACTGTGAATCTAGCCTGCATATGTCATTTCTGCCAGATCACTGACTTAAAATTACAGGAGCAAGAATACAATAAACTGCCCACACCAACTGCAAATAATATGTATTAAGCCATTATTATTCTGAATTAGAACTGTAGAAATATTATGTCCTCACCTTCATTGATGCCTAAGAACATATTTTTGATTTTAGCTACTGATTTTTTTTACAGAAAGAACTTGCAATTATCTAACACTTTTATGATCTTAGAATTTTCAATAGCATGTCACTGTAAAAATAAAGTACTTTAGAAGTATGGGTATAATTGGAATGGTGGAAACCATGGTATGTAGCGGACACAGGTCAAGGTCACAAATTGTAATCATCAATCTTTTTTCTTTGATGTTGTTGAGGAATAGATGTTGCCATGGTATGGGAAAAAAACCCTATCATCGTGTTTGTGTGATATTATGGGATCTTCTATGTTCATCTGAGAAAGCATAGAGAACATGAATTTAACATCTCATCCAAAAGATTGCACTCATACATGCAGTATTCCACTGAAGTGCCATCCTAAGTTCTATGTTTAAATCTCTCGAATGAAACTTGAAGCAATAACATTCTAACTTATACGCAAGAATGTGACTACTGAATCAAGGCTAACACCTGGTTACATTATATTTATTTAATTCTTCAATATGGAAATCATCACAAGCACAGAATATTGTATATGTTAACATCTAACATAATAAATGGAACTTAGAATGCAGAGTGAACTTTACCACATATAACTGAGACAGACCAGAGTGATGTTTACCAGGAGCAACCTCATTTCTTGGTTCAGCTGAACAATAGGAGTGAGTTTTGCTGCTAGCATATTGCTCCACTCCTTGGTGTGAATTCAGTTCGGAGAACCCAGAAGAGCAAACAGTGAGATGGTGGATGGATCTTCCCTGAGAGCATTAGTTAAAAAGCGGGAATGAGACAGTTGCCATTGATGCCGGCTGAATATTTGCAAAGGTAGCAGTCTCTGTGAATTGGGTAAAAGGGTATACCTGCTGTCTGGGGATAGATCCTCTTTGTAACATACTGCTGACAAACAAACATCAACACCATGAAACTGGGAACATTACAGGTTGCTCATCTTGCTTTCTAAGAGGTGTTAATGAATCCTTCACCACCTGAATGAAATAATACATGCATATGTATCCCCAAGTATACATTTTATTGTTAATTATGCTCTCATTTAATTATTCATGTACAAAGACAACACAACAAACTCATGGTTTTCAGTGTGTCCCATTTTCTTTTCAATATTGCTTTCATTTAATTAAAATTACAAAACAGTACAATTTAAAAAACAAAGTTATAGAAAATGAATATTGATTGCAATTTAATCTGTACATTGTGATGTCCTATAAAACACTTGACCTTTAATAATAACATGAAAACATTTTAACCAATTTCATTAAATACCTTTTAATAATTACTGTTATTTATCCACCGTTGTCTAATGTGCACTTTTCCCTCTATCCTATGACCTCAGGAGTGCATAGAACTAGCAAAGACAATGAGCATAAGGGCATAGGAAAAAGGGAGTAGACATTCTATACCATTTGTCAAACCTGTTCCATTTAATACAATCATGTCTGATCCGAAATCTTAAATGCATTTTACTCACTATCCCCATAAATCTTTATGCCACTGGGAATCAGGAATCTATCAATCTTTAAATGTATTCAAAAACTAAGCTTCTGCTGCCATCTGGGGTAAAGAATTCCAGATTTATCATCCTGTGAGTATGAAAAAAATTCTCCTCATCTTGATCCTAAATGGCATAATTTTTTTAAATTTTAAATTGTATTGTCTAGTCCTAGATTCCCCAACCAGGGAAGACCTCTTACCTGTATCTACCCTGTTATCCCCTTAAGTATTTTGTAGTTTGCAATGAGGTCACCTCTCATCGTTTGAAACTCTAGAGAATACAGCTCTGGTTAGCTCAGTCTCCATTCATAGGACAGTCCCACCATCCAGAGAACAAGTGAATCTGTTGAATTTCCATTGCAATGTTTCTGTGGTAATGATATCTTTCCTGAGATATGAGCTCCAGTCTGGTCTAACCAAGCTTCTATGCAATTGAAGCAAGTCTTCACTACTCCTGTACTCAAATCCTCCTGCATTAAAGGCAAACGTTCCATTAGCCTTCCTAATACCTTGTGCATGTTAGCTTTCAAGAATGTCTGGGGACAAATAAAAAACTGCAGATCCTGGAATTCAAAGTAGACAGGCAGGAGGCTGGAAGAACACAGCAAGCCAGGCAGCATCAGGAGGTGGAAAGGTCCACATTTCGGGCATAACCAGAAACATTGACTTCTCCACCTCCTGATGCTGCCTGGCTTGCTGTGTTCTTCCAGCCTCCTGCTTGTCTACTTCAATAATGTGTCAACAAGAGCACTGAGATCCCCTTGCAGTCTCTCACTATTGAAGAAGTACTCCGGGTGCTCTGATCTACTTCCACAGTCCAGGGATGTGCCGGCTAGGTGGATTAACCATGGAATATGCAGGGTCACAGAGATAGCTGGGGGGTTGTGTCTTAGTGGGATGCTCTTCAGAGTGTTGGTGAGGATTTGATGGGCCGACTAGCCCGCTTCCATGCTGTGGGAATTCTATCTATTCCTCCATGCCAAAGTGGATAATTTTTTTTTCGCATTACATTTCATTTACCACGTTTTTGCTCACTCATTAAACCTGTCTAAAACCTCCTGAAACTAGTTTACATCTTCCTCCTAACAAAAATTCTGTTTTGGTTGTATTATCTACAAACTTCGAAATATTATATTTGGCCTCCATATCCAAGTCAGTAACATATTATGAACAGCTATGCTCCAAGCACTGATCTTTTGCAATACCCCACTAGTTACAGTCTACCAAGGCAAGAGTGGCCCATTTATTTTTACAGTTTTGTCTGTCAGCTAATCCTTAATCCATAATAGTACAGTACCTCTATCCCATGCATTTTAATTTTGTTAACCATTCTTATTGTAGGTCTTCTGAAATTTTAAGTATACTAGATCCATGAGCTAAACAAAAATAAACAAAGAACTGGATGCTGGAAATCAGACATTGCTGGAAAAACTCAGCAGATTTGGCACCGTCTGTGGAGAGAAAGTGGAGTTAATAGTTTGAGTCCAATGACCTTTCTTCAAGAAGGTTCATAAGATGATCACTGGACCTGAAATCTTAACTCTGCTTTCTCTCCACAGATGCTGCCAGACCTGCTGAGTTTTTCCAGCAACTTATGATCTTACTATATCCACTGACTCCTCTTTATAAAGCTTGTCAAGAACATCTTCAAAGAAACTCCAGCAATTTTGTCAAACATGATTTTCCATTTGCAAATCCATGCTGACCATGCCCAATTAGATAATTTTCATTCAGTGTCCATTTGTCACATCCTTTATCGTAGACTATATCATTCGCCCTACTACTGGTGCAAGATTGACAGGTTGTGCTTCTTTGTTGTCTTGCATGTTCCTTTCTTAAATAGGTGGGTGACATTTGCTGGCTTCCAATCTACAGGAACATTCCAAATTCCAATGTTCATCCATTGTTTATTCCAATGCGACTCCAATGTTTAGTAAATATATCCTACAATGTTTGTCATCAGCTTTCTCATGGACTGTTGTCCAAGGCATGCCTGCTAGTCAGGCTTGTTTTTTTTTTTAACCAACAGTATGTTATGAGTTATCAGATTCATGCTAGCTAACAAGAAACCAGAAAAGGAGCTTAATTTTTCATTGCAGTCATGAGCTGAAAATGTGTTGCTGGAACAGCGCAGCAGGTCAGGCAGCATCCAGGGAACAGGAGTATCGACGTTTCGGGCATAAGCCCTTCTTCAGGAATCTTTAGATTCCTGAAGAAGGGCTTATGCCCGAAACGTCGATTCTCCTGTTCCCTGGATGCTGCCTGACCTGCTGCGCTGTTCCAGCAACACATTTTCAGCTCTGATCTCCAGCATCTGCAGACCTCACTTTCTCCCCATTGCAGTCATGAACCCAGTATGTTATACCCTTAATTCTCATTGCAAGGTTCAACATTTTAAAGGAAGAATTTACTATTTTACGATGTTGGATTGTTTTTTATTGGCATTATATCTCCACCTAATTATTTTACAGATCACTAAAGTTTTGAGGTCAAGATCAGAATCTGTAAAGCAAAATACTTATAATTCATCACTGGTATATCTTATTCTAAATATCCTATCAGACCAGATTATTATTTCTTTTTTGTCAGGAAATGAATGCACTCACTTGTGATTTTAATGTGTCATTCAACAATTGATTTTACACCTATCTTGTTAATTAAAAGCACACTGGCTTTTTACAGGTACTGATCACATTGTCACAGTCTTCACTGTTTATGGTTTGGATTTAGAGTAAAAATGCGGGATGAATTTATTCTGCTCAGATTGGTTTCTTACTGTGAATTCTGAATTTGGAAAATGTCAACCTAAACTTCTGTTGCATATACAGATATCCCCTCGTTTCTATTTATAGCCTTTGTTCACTGAGCATTTTCATAATGGTTTTACAAATTTGCTGATTGTTTGAAAATTAATTCAAGCCTCCAAAGGCTATGTCTGTTATGTTTATAAACTAAACTTTTCTCAATCTGTAGTCAGACCACAAACTCAATCAGTGCAATGATATTTGGCTATTTCCAAACCCTACTCTTTTGAGCTGGGGTATTTTGCATTGGTGTGCCCCATGAACATAATGCATTGAGTGACAAGCATATGAGACCAAGAACATAAGCAGATGGTGATTTAGCTATGCTAAAGATTACTATACTGAGACAATATTCACTAGTTCTGTTCATTCAATTGCCCGTGACCAGAAGCTGGTGTTGAAATTCAGATCATTTTCCAATACGAAACATCTGATAGCATTGCTTTATCTTTTAAATGCTTTTTTTTTAAACAAAATAGACTCCTAATGTCTTTCCTGTTTCCACTGTATCCAGGTTCATTCGTGTTTGCTGTGACAGTTTCAGATGATGATGAAGGCCCCAATGCCGAACTCCAATATTCCTTGACAGGCCGAAGTGCGGAAAGATTCCAGATTGATCCTAGTCGTGGTGCTATCATGGCTGCCCAGACGTTAACTGGAGGCACTGACATAACTATTACTGTCAATGTTAAAGACAAAGGAATTTACTCAATGTCCGACTCTACCACTGTGACAGTGAGATTTGGAAATAAGGCCGATTTTCCTCAAATAAATGCAGGGCAACAGTCTTTTATATTCCCAGAAGACCAGAATATTGATACCTATATTACAACAATGTCAGCTTCTTCAACAAGAAGTCCTGTTAGAGGATCCTTATCTTACTATATTGCTAGTGGTAACCTCGGTGATGTCTTCCACATTGATCAACTGACAGGGAAACTCGTTCTCATAAAGTCATTAGATTTTGAAGCAGTTCAGAATTACGTTCTGTGGATTGAAGCCAGAGATATGGGATACCCTCCATATTCTTCTTATAAGCAATTGAATATTACTGTGCTAGATGTCAATGACAATGCACCAGTTTTTAAGCAAGATCCTTTCATGGCTAATGTAATGGAGAATACCTTCTCCCACAAAATAATCACTGTTGTAGCAGAAGATAAAGACAGTGGTCCCAGTGGTCAAATAGAGTATACCATACTGGATGGTAACAAAGGCAATAATTTCAATATCAACAGAGAAACTGGAGAGATCAGAAATACCAAACGTTTGGACAGGGAAAAGAAGGCCCAGTATACATTAACTGTACAAGCAACAGATAAAGGAGCTTCCTCAAGTAGCTCTGTGTGCCAAGTTATTGTCAATGTCTTGGATGAAAATGACAATGCTCCAAGATTCTCACAAATATTTAGTGCTCAGGTGCCTGAAAATGCTGCTATTGGTTACACTGTGACACATGTTACCACTTCAGATGAGGATACTGGAGTGAATGCTGTTAGTCAGTACTCGATACGAGATGTAAGTCTTCCCTTCTCCATGAATGCAAAGACTGGAGATATCACCGTTAGCAGGCCTCTGAATCGGGAGGATGTGGAGCGCTACACAGTCAAAGTTTATGCCCATGATTCTGGGTGGACAGTAAATACAGACATTACTGTTTTTGTGACAGACGTAAATGATAATCCCCCACGATTTACTCAAACCTCATACTATCTAGATTACCCAGAGCTCACAGAGATTGGCTCCAGTGTTACTCAAGTAGTAGCTACAGATCCCGATAGTGGCCTTAATGGTCAAGTGTTTTATTTCATAAAGTCACAGTCAGAATTTTTCAGAATAAATTCTAGCACAGGAGAGATCTATACCAAACAATACATAAAATATCACAATTCCTCAAGTTCTAACAATCTGAATATAAACAGGCATAGCTTTATTATAACAGCCTCAGACAGAGGTAGAATTCCCTTGATGAGTGAAACTACAGTCATTATCAACATTGTTGACAGTAATGACAATGCACCACACTTTGAATCTGATAATTACTTTACTCCTGTTACTAAGAATGTCAAGGTTGGTACACGGTTAATCAAAGTCACTGCAGTGGACGATAAGGATTATAACTTAAATTCGGAAATAGAGTACCACATTACTGGTGGAAACAGTTCAAATCAATTCACACTGAACAAGAATAATGGTTGGGTTTCTGTTGCTTCCTCTCTGAGAGCCAATGTGAATAAAGTGTTTTTAATCATAATCACAGCAATGGATAAAGGCAATCCCCCACTGTCCACAACATCCACTGTTCGTATTATGGTGACTGAAGAGAACTTGCACACGCCTCAATTCTCTCAGAGCCACATTAGCGTCACAGTTCCTGAGAACCTTGCCATTGGAACAGTAATCAGAACTATTTCAGCCAGAGACAAAGATGCTGATATGAATGGGTTAATTAGATATAACATTTCTAAAGGAAATGATGCTAAATTGTTCTCTATTGTTAATGCAACGGGTGCGATATCTCTAGTCGGACATTTGGATTATGAGACTCAACAAATGCATGAACTGACTATAAGTGCTGAAGATGGAGGTTGGGTGAAAAGAGCTGGCTACCTCAGCATGACCGTTCACGTTACTGATTCAAATGATAATGCACCACTGTTCAGTCCAAATAAGTATTTTCCAATTATATCAGAAAATGCCCCAAGTGGTACCATAGTCGTCCAGTTAAATGCCACAGATGCTGATTCTGGAGTTAATGCTGTGATAGCTTATGCAATTGAGACGAGTGACAGTGATCTTTTTGTCATTGATCCAAACACCGGAATCGTCACAACTCAAGGCTTTTTGGACTTTGAAGTGAAACAGAGTTACCAGTTGTACGTGAAAGCCTTTAATGTCCCAGATGAGGACCATTTTAGCTTTGCTGATGTTTATGTGCAGCTCAGTGGTGTAAATGAGTACGTTCCACGTTTTGTGTCCAGACAGTATAGCTTTGAGGTTTCAGAGGCTGCTTCAAAAGGTACCACTGTCGGGGAAGTATTTGCAAGTGATCGAGACCTTGGGAATGATGGAGTTGTCACCTACCTCCTTGTTGGTAAAAGCAGGAGCAAAGGATTAAGGATTGATAGAAACACCGGACAAATTTATGTATCAGGGCAACTTGATCGGGAAAAGGAAGAGAAAATTTCTTTGAGGGTTCTGGCAAAGAATGCTGGAAGCATCCGTGGATTTGATGTTGATGAAGTCTTTGTGAATATTACTGTACTGGATGCCAATGATCCTCCTGTTTTCACATCCAAGGAGTACACTGTGCAGACTAATGAGGGGGCAGCGCCTGGAGCTCACGTCATTTTTGTAAGTGCCTTTGATTCTGACTCGGTTCCCAGTTGGAGCAGATTCACTTACCACATTGGAGCTGGAAATGAAAAGGGTGCCTTTTCTATTGATTCACAGTCTGGGCAGGTTTCAGTGGCAGCAGAACTGGATCGTGAGTCCGTACCAATATACAACCTCTCTATATTAGCTGTTGATACAGGAGTGCCTTCAGCCACAGGTAGCACCTATTTGCTTGTTAACCTGGAGGATATTAATGACAATGGACCTACTTTAATATCTGCAACTGGAGAAGTTGCCGAGAACCAACGTGCAGGGGCTGTCGTGATGACACTTAATGCCACTGATCTGGACCTTCCACCAAACCAAGGTCCTTTCTCCTACCATTTGCTCAGCACAGGCCCTGCTACCAGCTACTTCAGTTTAAGCTCTGGGGGTATCCTCACCACAACCAGAGAAATCGACAGAGAACAGATCAGTGATTTCCATTTGTCAGTGGTCACTCGGGATTCCGGCACACCACAGATGTCTTCCACAGGTACTGTGCATGTCATAATAAATGATCAGAATGACAACCCATCTGAGCCAAGAACAGTCGAGATATTTGTTCACTATTTTGGAAACCTGTTTCCTGGTGGAATCTTGGCCAGTGTGAAGCCCCAAGACCCAGACATATTGGACACTTTCCAGTGCACTCTGACTATGGGGTCTACAACTCTTTTTAACATCCCAGCAGGTACTTGCAATCTAAACTCGCAGCCAAGGTCAACAGATGGAACTTTTGATCTAATTGTCCGTAGTAGTGATGGATTGCACAGTGCCGTCAACAATAATGTCCATGTTTTCTTCACTGGATTCAGTAATATGACGATAGACAATAGTGTCCTTCTTTCCCTAAATATTGCAACAGTCAAAGATTTTCTTACCAACCATTACCTTCACTTCTTACGGATTGTTAACTCTCAACTCTCGCGAATGGGAACTACAGTACAGATCTATGGTTTTTACGAACAGGATAATAAAACATATATAATGGCAGCTGTGAAACGATTTAGCAATCAGTATGTAAGCCCCAGTGGGGTAGCTACTTTTTTTGAAAGCATTAAGGAAACTTTATTCAGACAGAGTGGAGTACGAGTCGATTCTGTGGACCACGACCCTTGTACTAACGAGCCGTGTCAGAATGGTGGAAGCTGCGTGAAGAGGCTGGCCGTCAGCCCATCACTACAAAGTGAAGAAAGCGTCCCAGTGATTATTGTGGCCAATGCAGCTCTCAAACCATTCATCTGTCGATGTCTGCCAGGATACTCTGGACATGCCTGCGAAACAGACATAGATGAGTGCCTTCCATCCCCTTGCCATAATGGTGGAACCTGCCATAATTTATTAAGTAGATTTTCATGTACCTGTCCAGAAGGGTTCATGGGCACTGCTTGTGAAAGGGATATCAATGAATGTCAGTCGAATCCCTGCAAAAGTGGTGGAACTTGCCAGAACTTCCCGGGAGGTTTTAGCTGTGCTTGTAAAGCTGGATATACAGGTATTGAATACAGGAATCCTCTTTTAATACTTCACTCAAGGATTGTTCATATAAAATGCATTCATTACTTCCAATCGGAAATGACCATTAAGGTTTTTGAATATTTGTTTAGAACAACAATAACAGAGGTAATGTTTTGGGCTGTTGACAGGCCATTGTGCTGCAGTAAGAGATCTTCAGATACAAACACATAGTGTCAAGAGGTTAATTCTTCATTAAGCCAGTAAAGGAACACATCAAATATAAACAATGTATTTGCCTCAAGGAAAAATAGAAAAGGCATCATCTTACAAAAACCCTTAAGGTAGTCATGGAGTTTCAATCAGAGAATACTTCCTGACACTAAAGGCTGATACATGATGCAGGAACATAGAACATTACAGCGTAGTACAAGCTCTTCGACCCTCGATGTTGCGCTGACCTGTGAAACCAATCTGAAGCCCATCTAACCTACACTATTCCATTATCATCCATATGTCTATCCAATAACCATATAAATGCCCTTAAAGTTGGCGAATCTACAACTGTTGCAGGCAGGGTGTTCCACGCCCTTACTCCTCTCTGAGTGAAGAATCTACCTCTGACATCTGTCCAATATTTATCACCCCTCAATTTAAAGCTATGTCCCCTCATGCTAGTCATCACCATCTGAGGAAAAAGGTTCTCACTGTCCACCCTATCTAAACCTCTGATCGTCTTGTTCTCTGTTCAGTCACCTCTCAAACTTCTCTCTAACGAAAACAGCCTCCAGTCCCTCAGCCTTTCCTCATAAGACCTTCCCTCCATACCAGGTAACATCCTGGTAAATCTCTTTTGCATCCTTTCCAATACTTTCACATTCTTCCTATAATGTGACGACCAGAAATGTATGCAATATTCCAAGTGCAGCCACACCAGAGTTTGGTACAGCTGCAACATGGCCTCATGGCTCCAAAATTCAATCCCTCTATCAGTAAAAGCTAACACACTGTACATCTTCTTAATAACCCTATCAACCTGGATGACAACTTTCAGGGATCTCTCTGCTTGTCCACACTACCAAGAATCTTACCATTAGCCCAGTACTCTGTATTCCTGTTACTCCTTCCAAAGTGTGAATTACCTCACACTATTCCGCATTAAACTCCTTTTGCCACCTCTCATCCCAGCTCTGCAGCTTATCTATGTCCCTCTGTAACCTTAAACATCCTTCAGCACTGTCCACAATTCCGCCAACTTTAGTGTCATCCACAAATTTATTAACCCATCCTCTATGCCCTCATCCAGGTCAATTATAAAAATGACAAACCGCAGTGGCCTCAAAACAGATCCTTGTAGTACACCACTAGTAACTGAACTCCAGGATGAACATTTTCCATCAACCACTACCCTCCGTCTTCTTCCAGTTAGCCAATTTCTGATCCAAACTGCTAAATCACCCTCAATTCCAAGCCTCCATATTTTCTACAATAGCCTACAGTGACGAACCTTATCAAGTGCCTTACTGAAATCCATATACACCACATCAACAACTTTACTCTCATCACCTGTTTGGTCACTTTCTCAAAGAACTCAATAAGGTTTGTAAGGCACAACCTACTCTTCACAAAACCATGTTCCTATATCCCTAATCAAATTATTCCCCTCTTGATGATTATAAATTCTACCTCTTATAATCCTTTCCAACACCTTACTCGCAACCGAAGTAAGGTTCACTGGTCTATAATTATCAGGGTTGTCTCTACTCCCCTTCTTGAACAAGGGAACAACATTTGCTATCCTCCAGTCTTCTGGTACTATTCCTGTAGACAATGATGACATAAAGATCAAAGCCAAAGGTTTTGCAATCTCCTTCCTGGCTTCCCAGAGAATCCCAAGATAAATCTCATTCAGTGCAAGGAACTTATCGATTTCCAGAATTACTAACGCTTCCTCCTTGTGAACCTCAATTCTGTCTAGTCTAACAGCCTGTATCTCAGTATACTCCTCGACAACGTTGTCTTTTTCCTGTATGAATACTGATGAAAAGTATTCATTCAGCACTTCTCCTATCTCCTCTGACTCCACGCATAACTTCTCACTACTGTCCTTGACTGGCCCTAATCTTACTCTAGTCATTCATTTATTCCTAACCTACCTATAGAAGGCTTTAGGGTTTTCCTTGCTCCTACCTTCTCATGTCCCTTCCTGGCTATTCTTAGTTCTCTCTTTAAGTCCTTCCTGGCGAGCTTGTAATTCTCAAGCCCCCTAACTGAGCCTTCACATCTCATCTTGACATAAGCCTCCTTGTTCCTCTTGACAAGAGATTCAACTTCTTTACTAAAGAAGTTGACCACTTCCTCCCTGTCTGATAGGTCCATACTTAGAACAAGCTCTGCATTTCAATTGTGCCCATCCCATGCAGTTTCCTTCCCCATCCTATGTATCCTAGATCTTGCCTAATTATATCATAATTTCCTTTCCCCTAGCAATAACTCTTGCCCTGTGGTATATACCTATCCCTTTCCATTGCTAAGGTAAATGTAACCAAATTGTGGTCAGTATCACAAAGTGCTCACCTACCTCCAAAGCTAATACCTGGAGAAGTTACTAATGAATTTGTGATGGGGTATAAACTAAAATCCACCAATGCTCTGATACATTAAGAAACTGTTCAATTATGTTCAAAAGGAAGTTGTCTGAATTGTCTCAATGGAGTAATTGTGGTTGCCATTGAATAAGTTGCTGACTATTGCCCACTTTCATTTCATATTGCGTTCTGTTCTGTCAACAAAGATCCAAGCAAGCAACAGAGATGGCAGAAATGATACAAATATAAAATATTGCAGAAGCTGAAAATTGGAATCAAGAACAGTAAATGCTGGGAAACCTCAACAGACCAGGCAGGGTCTGAGGAGAAGTCATCGACCTGAAACAGTAGCTCTGCTTCTTTCCACAGATGCTGCCTGACTTGTTAAATTTTACCAGCTTTGTTTGTTCTTTTATTAGGAAGAAACAGCACTCACCTCAGGTTGCTAATACATTCCTCCTACTTCTGGTTACAAAACAGCATTAACAAAGATTTGTGCGTCAAGTTGTACAGCACTACAGATTGTAAGATGATCATAGCAATGCCTAAAGTGAGATGCATTTTTTTGCACCAAGCTTGGTATAGCCTTTTGAATTCAAAAACGTGAATGTCCCGCAACTCCCTTCCGAACAGCATTATATGGCTGTCCCTACCTCTCCCTCTCTCGCCGCCACCGTCTCAAGGGGAGTTTGAGATGGAAATAAATGGTGCCCAAGCCAAAGTTGCCCTTATCTCATAAAAGAGTAAAACAAAATTATGATTGCTACAATAAAATAACTCCCGATTTGATGACATTATGTATTCATGTGTGTCTGCACATATGGTGTTCCAACATTTAACCTGAAGCACAGTGACCATCAAATCTAGAAAGAAACAATGTGCCTTTCATCCTCACTACAGCAAACCCACTGCTCATTTTGATGGATTATATTTTGCCAGCTGTTTTGTGACTCATTTCAGTGAACTTATTCTACGTTTTTGGGCTGAGGATAACCGAAAGATTACCTCAGCTCAATGTCATTTTAAAGTTTAAACCTTTCTGCTGGAGAGTCGAGTTAGTTAATGATGATTTAGGACACTTTGTCTTCTGATTTTAAAAGATACATTTTCTTCAAAGTAACTAAGCTTCAGCGTACAGGAATTGGGTGTTCATTTTTTTTCTGCCCGGCCTTTTCTTGAACTATTCATTTCCTGTTTCATATGTTTTATTATAGGAATGCACTTTCAATAAATTGTTTGTCTTTAAATTAAGAAATCATACTAATATATTTGAGCAAATGTTTCAGCAAAATTCAATTAAAGGCAAATTTTGTTGTCAAAAGTGAACTTGACAAAACTCACCAAATCGAACAGCAAATTTAGTGGGGGAAATGGACAGTTAAGCATTTGAATATGAAAGTTGCTGTCCTATCTGTTCCTTTTTGCGATTAGTCTTGCAAACAGCCAATACATCACTGTCTGAATCATCACTGAAATTCATTGAATATCAGGAAGTTCCGGTTCCTGCACCCACTAAACCTGCTTCCCGAGGTTCGGCCTTGTCTGTCTCAACCAAGTAACCTTCTTAATGGTATGATGTGTCATAATTATTGACAAACAACTGTCTTGGCACCAAAATGATCCAGAACAAGTGTAGAGTCCAATTCCTTCAGCTTTTAATTCTTGCAGATTTTTTTAGTCTCTCTCTCTCTCTCCTTTACTTTGAGTCCAAATTACACTTGCCAATACTCCAGTCAAATTGATTAAAGAAATACATTGTTGTTACCTCATGTAACTTGCTTGTGTAAGTCCTGGAAGCCAATAGAGAGCACTGAATATTTCCACCTTTCATTTACAGTAACTTGCAAGGCAAAAATAGAAATTAAACAGACCAGGGAAAGTCTCCACTGTTTGTTCACTGACTTATTTATTTCCCTCTTCGTTGTCTTGGCACTTGTGTAATTTTAAATTTTCTGTTTGTCACCTTGGCCTTTTATTTTGGTTTTTCTCATTCGTTCACAGACTAGGAGTGTTGCTAGCTAGGCCAACATTTATTGCTCATCCCTGAAATAGGTGGTAATGAGCTGCCAACTTGATCCTCTGTAGTATTTCAGGTGTAGAGACACCAACAGTGTTGTTGGGGAGCAAGTTCAGGATTTTGACCAAGTGACAGTGAAGGAACAGTGATGTGGTTCCAAGTCAGGGTGGTGTGTGGTCTGAAGGGGTATCTACTGACCTTGTCATAGAGTCATACAGCACAGAAACAAACCATTCAGTCCAACCAGACCATGCTGAACATAATTGCAAACTAAACTAGTCCCATTTGCCTGCACCAGGCCCATAACCCTCCAAACCTTTCCTATTCATGAACCTATCCAAATGTCTTCCAAACATTGTAATTGCACCTGCATCTACCACTTCCTCAGGAAGTTCATTTCACACCCGAACCATTCTCGGTGTTAAAAATATGCCCTTCATGTCTTTTTTTAAATCTCTCTCCTCTCTCCTTAAAAATGTGCCCCTAGTCTTGAAATCCCCCATCCTAGGGAAAAGACAATTACCATTAACTCTATCTATACCTCTCATTATGTTATAAAGTTCTATCAGATCATCTCTCAACCTCCTACGCTCCAGTAAAAAATGTCCCAGCCTGTCCAGCCTTTCTTTATAACTCGATCCTCTCTGGCTTGATAATATCCTTCCTGTAACTGGACAACCAGAACTGGACACAGTATTCAATCAGAGGCCTCACCAATGTCCTCTACAACCTCAACGTAATGTCCCAATTGCTGAAAATGTGTTGCTGGAAAAGCACAGCAGGTCAGGCAGCATCCAAGGAACAGGAGAATCGACGTTTCGGACATGAGCCCTTGTCCCAATTCTCATACTCCAAGAACTGAGCAATGAAGGCAAGCATGTCAAATGCCTTTTTAACCATCCTGTCTACATGTGATGCCAACTTTAAAGGATTATGTATCTGCACCCAAGGTCCCTCTGTTCTACAACACTACCCAAGGCCCTACCATTAATTGTATAAGCCCTCCTATTGTTTGTTGTACCAAAATGCAATACCTTGCACTTGTCCAGATTGAGCTCCATCTACCATTTTTCAGCCCAATGATCCATTTGATTAAGATCCCTTTGTCCTTCTAGATGGCAGATGTTGTGGGCTTGGAAGTGAAGCCTTGGTGAGTTGACACCAAATTTCCTTTTTATTTTGACTATTCATTTCAGAACATTCATGAATTGTGTGTCAACACAGAATGCAATATTTTATGCTCTCTCAGTAAATTTGGACAGGGCATTTAATCATGATGGTGATGAATGGAGATTCTACCACCTTTGTGTCTGTCCTGATATAGTCCACGGGCAGCTTTCCTACACCATTCCATTGCTATTTCAGGCTGCTAAGTAGACAGTTAATACCAAATTAAAAGCCTCATCCCACTTGCACAGTACGGTGACAAACTGTTAAAGTTGATTGTAGTCTCCCTGGTTTAGAGCACTCAATGCCTCATTAAGGGACCCAGCATTGGGAAAATGGGCAGTGTTTTGTTCAGAATTAAGCCTCTTCCCTTGCTGTCAATACCTGCTCCCCTACAACCCCATCTCGTGAAATCCCTCTCAACAATATTCATCTGACTCCTGAGATCATACAAGGGTTGAAGCCTCTGTTATGTTTCTTTCTCACAGCAGTCACCATTTGATTGGGGATGATGCAGAGCAATATGAAGGCTGGCAGCTCTCAGCAGGTGGAACTTCTGACCCTGAGCTGCTTGATCCTAGTGAAGGGAGACAACAGGGTCTCTCATTGGCTCAAAAGTTAATGAATGACCACCACAAAATGACCCCAGAAACCTTGTTGCCTGCTGAAATATGCGCATCTTCTTTACGCTTTATAATTTTATGCTTTTTTTTTAATGCTTCACACTTTATTTTTGAGTTGAAATTATATGCATCGTCAACCACATATATCTATGTTATTCTCGTACCACTTTCCTTCAAAATCACATTCTTGTCAAACTTTTTGTTTCTTTTGTTTGGGATGGCGCAGTGGCTCAATGGTTAGCACTGCTGCCTCACAGCACCAGGGACCCAGGTTCAACTCAAGCCTTGGGCCACTGTCTGTGTGGAGTTTGCATATTCTCTCTGTGTCTGCCTGGGTTTCCTCCGGGTGCTCTGGTTTCCTCCCACAGTCCAAAGATGTGCAGTTCAGGTGAATTGGCCATGCTAAATTGCCCGTAGTGTTAGGTGCATTAGTCAGGGGTAAATATAGAGTAATGCAGTAGGGGAATGGGTCTGCGTGGATTACTCTCTGAAGTGTTGGTGTGGACTTGTTGGGCTAAGTGGTCTGTTTCTACACTGTAGGGAATCTAATCATCTCATCTATATAATTTCCATCATAACCTGTCTGTCATGATTAAATAATCAATCTTGCTAAAGTAAAAACAAAAATGTGTTTGAGATTCAAGTAACACATGGACAAAGGAAAGGGAAGTGTTGACTTTCCATATCATTTTATTATCTTGCCTCAGAATGAGTACTTGAAACTTAACCTTAAAGGTGGATGGCTCTGATCCTTAATTATCACTGAGACCTCCCAGTTGGATATTTAAGATGGTTCACAGTACTCTTCACAGTGCCATCTCGGTTTGAGCTGCAATTGGAAGATTCAAAATCTAGCCTTAGATTACCCTCTGCTGGCTCTTCCTGGCATTGTTTGTGGCTGCTACTTCCTCATCTCCACATCCAGTGTGGCCAGATTTCCCCATCAGGTTTTCTTACCCAAGTCCTCTCAACTGCCAATTTCAACTTTCCCACTTCATAACTCAGCCCCGGCAGCACATTGCTGGAATCTCTCATCAGATTAATAAAGACTGATTTTATAAGCACTTGATAAGTTCTGCTGTTTTTTAGCTGGAGGCTTAGCATTAGGTATTGCAAGGAAGAGGGTCTCTGGTAAAGTGTGGCATGGTGGCTCAGTGGTTAGCGCTGCTGCCTCACAGCACCAAGGTGTGGAGGTACCAGTGTTGGACTGGGGTGGACAAAATCAGAAGTCACACAACACCAGATTATAGTCCAACGGGTTTGTTAGAAATCACAAGCTTTCAGAGCACTGCTCCTTCATCAGGTGTAGCACTTCACCTGATGAAGTAACAATGCTCCAAAAGCTGGTGATTTCTAATAAACTTGTTGCACTATAACCTGGTGTTGTGTGACTTCTCACAGCACCAGATCCTGGGTTTGATTCTAGCCTCGGCTGACTGTCAGTGTGGAGTTTGTACATTTTCCCTGTGTCGGTGTGGGTTTCTTCTGGTGCTCCAGTTTCTTTCGACAGTCCAAAGATGTGCAGGTTAGGTGGATTGACCATGCTAAACTGCCCTGTAGTATCCAGAGTTTAGCCATGTAAAATGAGATTTACAGAGGAAGTGCTGGGGGCTAGGTCTGGTTGGGACGCTCTTCAGAATTCGGGGCAGACTTGATCGTCTGAATGACCCTTTCTGCACTGGAGGGATTCTATGATTCTAAGTGAAGTGGGTAGACATGAAGAAGCTGGATCACAATGTTTATTGAAATGTTTGTCCATGCTGTCTTATTTATAATATGTTTTCTTTTGCGTTGAAAATATGTTGCCACACTGCTAAGAAAGGCATTTCATATGTTTACACAGAGGAAATGAGAGACCATGGAGGTGTGTGGGGAGCATGAAATGGTGGAATTGGGATATGGGGAATGGGTTGGGCAATGATGGGGTGTGAGTAATGAGGGTGAGAATGCTTAATATTTAACAGGACAATAGGACAAAGCCCCAGAGAAATTGAGACAATCTTTTCAACAGTGCAGCTGGGCATTTAGTAGTTCAGATCAATATCCAGTGGCAGTGGGCCTGAATCTATCTCCCCACCACCCAACCTCCCTCCACCATTCAGGAACCTTTCCTGAAACAGGCACACCAAACTAGACATGTCCCCATTTAAGGCAGAAGCCTCAGAAGTGAAAATTTGGCCTTCTGTCTAGAAAACACATGAATTATGGAATTAGATAATCCCAGAAGTATGGAAGCACATGATATCCATAGCAAAAGAGGCCCAAATGTCATTGTGTTGCTCATTGATTCAATTAAGCCTCAGTTCTTTGGGAATTTGCCTTATTGTTCTGTTAAATTTTAGGTAGTCTATCCTTCACTTCACACACCCCATCAATCTCCTCATCCTCCACCCATGCCAACACATGTTCTTCATCTACCCTCTCCCTTCATGTCAAATCATAAAGTGAGTTTTTGAGCAGTGTGGAAACATGCTTAATGAATGAATCATGAATGAATCCATGTGAATGTGACCACTTCATCAGACCGACGCAATATTGAATAGTAAGGTTCAACCTCCTTATGGATTTGTCTATGCGTGACCACTTGTGGTACTGATAAAAACATTCCTAACACTTTAATATATGCTGCCATTTTCTGGTTGGACATGCAAGAGAAAACTCTATCATAATAGGCTGCAGAATTGGAGTCTGCTCTGGCACTGGTGTTGGTGCTGAAGGAGCCCAAAGTCCCAAAAATGGCAGCAAATCAACATTACGTCTCAAATGAAGTCATGATTTGCAAACTCTACATGCATTTGTTGCAGGCAATAACATTGACTTGGTTCCTGATCTGACATTTATAAACCTTCTAAGTCCTTCCTTGTGATCCGTTAGTTGTTGTAAGAGACCCAGCATTTTCCCCATGCCTCTTCCCCAATATTTGACCCATTGTTGCTATCAAGGGTACAAACATGGGGCTTTTCATAGAATTTCTTATGCTGCTATGGAGTTTGTGAAATGTGTTGTTGGAGGAGGTTTCATAGTTTGTTAGTGTCTTAAGGGAGTGATTGTGAACTTGTAAAAGGAGTTCATTGGAGTTTGAAAACTTGTCAACAAATCTCTCATAGATACTATCCCTCACATTGTGTTTTGCACAGTCATAGAAAATGAAGCATAGGCAGCAGGGAAGGAAAGCTGTGAGTCCAGGAGAGAATGAGAGCTCTTGTGGATGGTGTATTCACCTGAGGTCTTCATGGAGCTTCCTCATAACTTCACTTTAAGAGGCATGGTTGCTCAGTGGTTAGCACTGCTGCCTCACAGTTCAATTCCGGCCTCGGGCAATGTCAGTGTGGAATTTGCACGTTCTCCCTGTGTCTGCGTGGGTTTCCTCCCACAATCCGAAGACATGCAGGTTAGGTGGATTGGCCATATTAAATTGCCCATAGTGTTCAGGAATGTGTAGGTTCAGTGGATTGGCCATGGGAAATACCGCATTACAGGGATAGGTCAGGTGGTGAGTCTGGATGGGATGCTCCTCGGAGGTTTGGTGTGGGCTAACCTGTCGGGATTCCATAAACATCAGACACAAGTGAACTCTGACAGTAGTCCTAAATTTCTATACCTCAAGATCTATCTTGGCTGAACTCAGCAACACTGCCCAACATCTCTCAGTTCACCATGAGTCACTGCATGGAAGGAGGGAGGAGAGGCCCTCTGTGTCAGGAAAAGGGGACTCTGTAGTCTGACTAAAGAGAAACAGGAAGAATGCAGGTAACTGACAGCCTGTGAGAGTCGCGTTGAATCAGTGTTCCTACCTCCTTGGTTTCGGCTTGCGCTAGACACTCAGACTGCCAGGGGCTGGCTATGTGACAGTTCTCAAGTATCTGAAAGATAAATGCACAAAGCAACCTTTGCTGAAGGAAAAGGAAGAAATCAAAGGGTGCATGTTTACTCATTCTGCAACTTACACATTATAACAGGTTGTAGAATAAGAGTGAAGTGTGATTTGAGAAGATTAATTTGTCAGAAATATGCTATCAGGTTTATACGCTCTCTGCTTTACCTCCACCAGTCACAAGATAATCATACATCATCCTCATCACACCAGCTAATGAGCCTGTTTGAGTTTATAGACCACAGACTACTAATTGGAAATCTGATTCAAGAAAAAAAATACAAATGTTTGTTCTATCCATGTTGCCAATGAGCAACATCCTTGCCTCTCTCAGATCTTCACCGTTCTGGTCCATTCACTGTGTCCCACTTTCCAGTTCAGAATGAGGCAATATTGAAAATTGTTTTAGACCCATTGTTCATTCAGTAGTAAGTTTTCAATCAGCATCTCAAACCTGTATTGTAATGTGATCCTTTTTGGTTTGTATCCGTTAACACTCTTGGATATATAAAAAATGTGATGGCACATCAAGTTGTGTATATAGATTTTCTATATTTTTTGATCTGCTTTTGGATAAGAACCAATAACATTAAACTCCTGTATATGGAGCAACTGTATTTAATTGTCACCAATAGCACACTTAAAATGGAAGGAACAGTTTAGAGCATGATGTTTCCAATAGATAGGCTTGGGATGAAAGATGAGCAGCATGGCCAATCATCATCTGGTGAGAACTACATATTTGAACACAACCAGAGGAGTTCATCGTGCACTGCAAGCTATTGTATTCACTTAGCAACAAACATCCAAGGAAATAAATGAGGGAAAGATTTAAAAATCACACAACTTTGAAAACATTCACATTCTAAGAATGGCATGCAGACTTTGAACAGGCGAACCCTTCACTGGGATAATCTATGTACATTTCATTTGTGTTTTTATTTGTTCCAGGTAAAACATGTGATTCCACTATTAACTACTGTGAATGCAACCCATGTTTTAATGGAGGAACCTGCCAGAATCAAGCTGCTGGTTATTACTGCCACTGTCCATTTGGTAAGGAATGTCAATATAGTTATGTAAGCATGCATATACTATTCAACGGTGTAGTCTTTTTGCAAAGGATTCATGAGGTGTTTGTATTTAACTGAAACAGGCCTGTAATAATAGGTTGCGCTGAATGGATGGAATGGTCATTTGTCATTTTTGCATTCTTTTGTGCAATCATAATATAGTGTTTTCAATATACATTATCATGCTGTATCATAGAATGATTGTTGCTTCATTCAAACCAGCAATTCAGGCTGATTCAAGTATAATTGTGCATAAGTAGTTGAAATGCGATTACTTTACATTATAAACCATATTACTTACACTCACTCTGTTATGACAGTTTATTGCAAAGCTCAAGCCAATTTCAGGAAACATTAGTCATGTATAAGACATAAATTTATTCCAAGTTTAATTTACAACGCGTAGTTCAATGTGCAAAACAAACAAAACTTGTACATCAGTTGAACAACTGCCAGGTTGGTTTAATAGCTCATGCGATGACAACTAAAAAAAATAATGCATTGGCTGTGAAACACTTAGCAATTCCTTGAGTTGGTGAAAGATGCTAGGTTAATGAAGTTGTGTTTTCTTTGCTTCCTCTTTTCATTCTTGATTTGTGTACCTGAAGGTTGTTCCGTAATTAAAAGCATGTCCAAGACAGTGACTTTCAGACTCATTCATCACAGATATGGTTCATTATTTCCATCAGATTAAATTTGCAGCCAGTCTGAAGTCATATCTGGACTGTTACCAGAGAATTGCAGATGACATAGACTGGAAATCATTTTAAGACTTTTTCCTACAGTTATCAAAGGAAGACTGTCTCCTTCCTTAAGTTTATTCTGATACCCCCGTAGCTCTTGTTCGTGGTTTTCTCCAAATTCCCAGTCACTTAGTACCATTCTCCCTTCCTTTCACCCATACTTGTTTCGTTTTCGGTTACTTTCTTTCCACAGTTAGCCTAGCCCTGTCTCCCAGGACCAGGATTTACTCTGACATTCCACTCCTCTTCCATTCATACTCTTTCCACACCTCTTGTGCTTAGACTGGTATAGCTGTTGTGGAGAAACCAGTTGGCTTGGTAGCTGAATGGCTTATTTACAATGCAGAGTAATACCAACAGCACAGGTTCAATTCCCACATTGGCTGAGGTCCTTATGAAGGTCTTGTATTCTTGACCTCATCTCTCGCTGAAGGAATGTTGACTGTCAGGTTACACAATCATCAGTCATCTCTCTCTAATGAGAGAACATTGTATGACTTTTGCAACTGCCACTCTCGTTCTTAGCCTTCATGTCCACGCACCTTCTGAGGGTAGAAAATGATTTACAAAGTGAAAATGAATACAGTTCCAGGAAGACCGGGTGCACTGTGAACAGTTAATTGGGAATGATGTTGAGGTTGATATTGTCAATGAGCTAGCTAGAGGTGAGATAAAGAAAGATGCTGGAAAAGTTCAAGAAAGGCATATATCTAGGCCAAACACTATGCTGATTCCAGACGAAACTATTTCACTCCGCCAGGGCAAGTGGAGGAAGCGGGAGATGCAGATGAAAAGTGCACTGTTTGGATATGGCAGGGTCAGGATGTTAGATTCTCATGGTAGGGCAGAACAAACTGGTGCTTTACTTTGCAGTAAACAATGATTTTGATTAGTATCGAGTGAGAGCCATTAAAGCTTTGGTAATACAATCACTATGGGCCTACTGTTATCTTCCCACCTACTATTTGTTACTGCCAACCGAGAGACGAAAGCTTGTTGCCTACAATAGAAGACATTTTCTAACATTGCCAAGTTGTTACAAAATCAGATGTCAGTCAAGTTTATAGAGTCATAGAGCATGGAAACAGACTTGTCCATGCTGGCCAGTTTCCCAAACTCAACTGATCCCATTTGCCTGCTTTTGTCCCATATTTCTCTGAACCTTTCCCATTCATGTATCTGTCCAAATGTCCTTAAATATTGTAACTGTATCTGCATCCACCACTTGCTTAGGCAATTCATTCCACATATGAACCACCCTGTGTGTGAAAAAGTTTCCCCTTCGATCCCTTGTAAATCTTTCTCCACTCATCTTAAAAATATGTCCTCTAGTTTTGAACTCACCACCCCTAGGAAAAAGACCTTTGGTGTTCACCTTCTCTATACCCCTCATGATTTTATAAACCTGTGTAAGGTCACACCTCGACCTCCTACACTCCGGTGAAAGAAGTCCCAGCGCATCCAGCTTCTCCTTATAACTCAAACCTCCATTCCCGGCTATATCCTGGTAAATCTTTTCTGAATTCTCCACAAGTTAATAATATCCTCCCTGTAACAAGGTGACCAGAACTGTATACAGTACTCCAAAAGGCCTCACCAAAGTCCTGTAAAACCACAACATGACATTCCAACTCTTATAATGCTAAATGCCTTCTTATCACCTTGTCTGTGACGCAGCTTTCAAAGAACTAATGACTGAAAGGATAGATAAGGGCAGAGCGGAAGACATTGTTTGCATGGACTTTCGTAAAGTCTTTGACAAGGTTCCGCATGGGAGACTTGTTAGTAAAATTAGATCACGTGATTCAGGGAGAGCTTGCCAATTGGATGCAAAATTGGCTTGATGGTAGGAGATAGAGTGATAGTGGAGAGTTATTTTTCAGACTGGAGGCTTGTGACCAGTGGTGTTCCACGGGAATCGGTGCTAGGTCCACTGTTATTTGTCATTTATGTAAAGGATTTGGGTGAGAATTTAGGAAGCATGGTTAGTAAGTTTGTGGATGACATTAAAATTGGTTGTATAGTAGACAGTGAAGAAGGTTGTCTAAGATTACAAAGAGATCTTAATCAATTGGGTCAAGGGACTGAGAAGTGGCACATGGAGTTTAATTTGGATAAATGTGAGGTATAGCATTTAGGTAAGATGAACAAGGGCACAACTTACACAGTTAATAGTAGGGCCCTTGGTAGTGTTGTTGAACAAAGAGACCTAGGGGTTCAGGTACATAGTTCTTTGAAAGCTGTGTCACAGGTAGAAGGTTGGTTAAGAAGGCATTTAGCATGTTTGCCTTCATTGCTCAGACCATTATTTTATAATCTGATAAATATGGATAGTCCACTGCCCTTCAACGCTGTATCCAGTTCCCATTTTTACCTAAGTCAGTATGCAGCAATGTGTGAAACCCTGAGGGCAGCAACAGAAGCTGATATGCTTTGAGTTTGAAGCTTGGAGTTGACCCAGACCATTATAGCTGAGGCAAGTTAGTTCATAGTTGACCTTAGGCAGAAAGGCAGATAATTTATTTGGACCTATTCTAAAAAACAAAAGCAAACATTGGATGGAACTAAATGCTTTTATTCCCTGCCTGCCAGCAAGTGTAAGATGGGGCTTATTTCTTCAAGGGGGAGAGTGCAGGATGGGAACACTGCCTCCTCCAATAATGGAGTTGGGAGGTTCATTAGATGCTAATTGAGAACCTTAGGTGAACATTTAATTGGTATTCAATCTTTGTCAAACAGGAGAGTCATCCAGAAAATCCAAATAACAAATCCTTTTTTGTAAGATTTTATGGGGCTGGAGTGCTGGGGAAATGATCCCTCTATCAGGCACTGAGTGTAGTGAGGAGGAACACTGAAAGACACTCCATACCTTTGCCTTCAACCCCTGTTTGATTCTGTAATCCCTATCATACCACATATGGCCCCTCACACTTACTGGGCCTATTGTGGATGGATGTGTGCTCATACAGGGCACGGTGCAATACATGCTACTTAAATGTCTGATGGGCACTTCTTATTTTTTCCATGTGTGTGCATCGTATGGCCAAATTTTGTTGCACATCTCTAATTGCCTTTGTGCTAATGGCTTGTGATCCCATTTCAGAGGCCATTTACGAGTCAACCACATCGCTATGGATCTGGAGTCAGATGGAAGCCAGATCAGGCAAAGATGGCAGATATCATTCCCAAAATGATATCAATGAACCAGATGGGCTTTTAGAACAATTGACGGTATTGCAGATGTACTAATTTAATTCAAATTCCACTATCTATAATGGTGGTATTTGCACACCAGTCTCCATAGCTTTAGCTTAGGCCTCTGGATTCCAAACTTAATCTTAGCAGTGATTCCCTAAGGATTCTTTACCTAGTGAGCTAGATCCCTGTTGCAAACATTAAATTCTGCCAGCTGGATTTGTAGCATCCTTCCTGGTCTAACACTCCAGGTACCCCTCATGTTTTGTCATGGCGACTTGTTTTCACATGCGTCAGTGAAAACATTCTTGCAGTTCAAGGAAGTAAGGCTGAAATTCTTTCTTCCTCCCCATTCGTTCTTCTTGGTATAAAAAGGAGTCGAAAATCACATGGCTCAGAATTCGCTCTCCTAGAGACCAGTTAACTGAATTATCTACTACCAAGGAAAATAAATATAATGATACAGTAACACAGCATAATGATTCATCAATTCATTGTCCAAGATGTCATATATGATGCTAATTTGCATTTAAAAATAGTTACCATAACCATGGCATTACTTGGTTTACTTGGGTTCATTCATGAAGAAATGTTTTCCACAATATAAACATGACTCAACGTTTTCTGTGACTCAACATGTAAAGTCCAGTTAACATTGATTTGAACTACGTTACACCACAACCTAATTCTTCTGATGAGAACAGAAATTCCAGTGCTTGTCACTAGCCAACTCAATTCAGTACTCCAAAGATACTCTCTCTCCAAATGTGAATTGCAAGTACAGCCTCGATAACATCTGGAAAAATGTTCCTAATCATTCTGTTTGCTAACTTCTACAATAACTATTGCCATCATGCATTAAAATGAAGTACTGAAGGTTGAAGTCATTGCCAGCATGCATTATGGCAGACCACCAGCAAGAAATTAAGGTGATTCAAACCACATTGGATGCTGCTACATATTAAATGCCGAGAGCTGTAACTTCTTACTGTCATTTTATTCAAGGCAAATCACAATTATCCTGTCATCTTATCGGTACTTGTATGAAGCATTTTTATGTGCAAGCTTATAGTACAACAATAAATCTGCAGATAATGGCAAGTCATTGCAGTGAAGGTTGGAATAAAAACTAGGCACCCCAGATAGTTTATACAAGCAGATTCCAGGCAGTTCTTTTATTAAACAGACATAATTAATGAAATCATATGTGCTGTGAGAACTCAGACTTGAAACACTTATTAAAACGGTGCCCCTTTAAAATTGATATATTTAAGAATAAATGTTGCACCTATATGTCTTTTAATTCAGTAAAACTTTAAAACCATTAGTAATCCTATATATAAATGTGATATAATCTGGGGTCCGAGAAGAATAATGGTTTGTGCATTGTCCTACTACTTCCAAATGACCTAGATTTCAATGTCATTCACACGTATGGGTGAAATGCACTTCTCCAACAGCCCAATGTGAAATGTATATTGTTAGCCTCAACCTAATTTCTAACTGCTGACACTTCACTGCATGAAACCTTTTATGAATTGTACATGAAATTGGTAAATTCACTCAGATGCCACATGATGGCTAGTGTGGGAAATAGATGTGTTTGGCAAAATTTTGACTCATTCAAAATCCATCCACCTGCACAGAGTTAGAATTGGGACACTAGGGGCTATTTTGAAGTTTGAAGGAAATTGTGCTGCTGGCCTTGAATAAAGAAAAAGGCCCTGATTTTCATTCCCAGGTGGGGAGTGTGGAGGCAGGACAGTTCCTCGGAATACCCAGGAAAAATGTAGCCTGGGAAGTTAGATTTCCCTTCTGGAGTAGTGGGATTATTTGAGACATGGGTCAGGCAACCACAGAGAGCGTATAATGCAGACTCAGTGCAGTGCCTGCCCCTGTGCGTGAGAATTGTGTGAAACATTGATTAAACCAAAAATGCTTGTTCAACCCTCACGCCTCTTACTTCCATCTCTCTCATACATACTTTCTATGTTACCTAATTCCCTATGCCTACCGTGATCGCCCAAACTCTCCATGGTGCCCAATGCTGCTATACTTGCCATCCATGTTCCTCCACTCCATACAAACTCACCTTGTATCCATCATGGGAAAACTTTGAAGTTTACAAAATAAAGTTACCTATCTATTGATGATCTTTTATATTTATTCACTCGTGGGACATAGATATCATTGACTAGGCCAGCATTTATTGTCTGTCCTTTTTATTAAAAGACTAATAAAATACTAATAATTAAAAAAAACTGTCCTTGATTTTAAAAAAAATCAATAAGTTGAAATTCATTCAATGTATCTTTTAGGAGAACAACATTTGTATTGTAAGTTCTTTGGCAGGTTGACTCTTCTATTGGGTTTATGCATTTTCAGGCGCATTCTGTAATGCATTTAACAATCAGAAAGGATACCCAACACTGCCCTCTCCATTCAATTCTACAAGCCACCCCACCATCCCTTTTCCAACCACCCTCAAGAACATTTGACCTGCCAAACCTCCTCTTAACATATCCTGGGATCTTTACCTGTTGGCCTGTTCTGTCCACACTGGGTTCCATAAAATGAGGATACCAAAACAGGATTTAAATGAACACAACTGTTAATTCAAATAGGTACTGTATCCATTAGCTATACATGCATGAAGCCCAAAGCCACCCATGCTGTGCCTCACCCTCCCTCACAAAAATCAGAAATGATGCATTCAGGGCCAACACTTCTGATTTGTGAGATTTTTCATCATTTTGCAAGGACAGAGAGACTGTCATGTCAGAAATCTAGCTTCGTGCTTAGCATTGAATCCAAGGTACATTCAATACTGGCACTGATGTTCTAAAGATAGGAAATGCCCCATTGCAAAGCACTGATATTCTTTATCTCGATGAATATGTCGCAAACCGTGACAGAATCTGTGCTGTTCTCAATTGCTTTATTCATTGTGTCATTATCACCATTAAACATTCGATCTTTCCATCACCTTGCTCTATATACACCATGTACGTCGTTTACGAGATGTTTACAGCAGTACTTCAAGGCTCGTTTGACAAACACCTCCCAAACCCATGACCTCTTCCATCTAGAAGGACAGGGTCAGTAAACACATATGAAGACCACCATCTGGAAATTCCCTGTCAAGCCCCACATCATCCTGACTTACAACCATTTAGCTGTTCCATCTCTATTGCTACGCCAAAATCCGAGCACTCCCTTCCTAACAACCCTGTAGCTGTACTTGCACCCCGTGGATGGTAATTGGCTCATCACCAGCTTCCTATGGGCAATTAGGGATGGGAAATATATTTGGCCATATCTCATGAAAGAATAAATCAAATCATAGTGAATAAATAAATGACAGGCAGAATACCTTAATATCTGTCACAAAGCAAGGTTTCTTGATTCATACAAGCAAACTTTAAGTACTGCAGAATATTTGGATGTACATGTTAAAATAGGGCCTGCATGGGTTTTGTTTTCTGCCCACAGTCCAAAGATATGCATGTTTGGTGGATTAGCCATGGATGATAGAGGTTTACAGGAGGGATATCCATCAGAGGGTCAGTGTGGAATTGATGGGCCGAATGGCTTGTTTCCACACTGGAGGGATTTTATTCTAAGTTGGACAGAAGGCAGCCAATGAATGTGATCCATTTGGATCTCAAGAAGTCCTTTAACAAGGTGCTGCACAGGAGTTGCTAAATAAGACAAGATCCCATGGTGGTAGAGGCTAGGTATTAACCTGTATATAGGATTGGCTGACAGGCATACAGCAACAAGTAGGAATAAAGGGGTCTTTTCAGGATGTCAGCTGGTGACGAGAAAAGTTCCACAGGGGTTAGTGTTGGGTCCGCAACTATTTATGCTTTGTTAACAATCTGGACGAAGAACCTGAGGGTATTGTTGCTAAGTTGACAGATGACATAAAGCTAGGTGGAGGGGCAGGTAGTGTCAAGGAAGTGGGGAGGCTACAGAAGGACTTGGACAGGTGAAGAGCAGACAAAGAAATAACAGATGGAACACAGTATGAGAGAACGTGAGGTTATGCACGTTGATGGGAAGAATAGGGGCAGAGACTATTGTCTAACCGGGGAAAGCCTTCAGAAATCTGAAGTACAAAGGGATTTAGAAGTCCTTGTTCAGGATTGTATTAAAGTTAAAATGCAAGCTCACTTGGCAGTTAGGAAGGTAAGTGCAGTGTTAATATTAATTTTGAGACAGCTGGAATACAAGCGAGATTTACTGCTAAGTCTGCATAAGGCTCCCATCATTGGAGGGGCTCCAGGGGCCTCAGAATGACCCTCCGAAGGAAGGACTTGTCATATGAGGAGTGGTTAAGGACTCTGGGTCTGTACTCAGTGGAATTTAGAAGGATGAGGGGGTTCTGATTGAAACATACAGAATACCGAGAGTGGACACGGAAAAGATGTTTCTACTGGTAGGAGAGACTAGGACCCAAGAACAGAGCCTCAGACAACCTTTTAGAACAGAGATAAGGAGGAATTTCTTTAGCCAGCAAGGATTAATCTGTGGAACTCATTATGGCAGAGGACTGTGGAGGTCAAGACAGTGAGTGTATTTCAGATAGATAGATAAGTCTTGATTAGTAAGGGATCAAAGATTAGGGGGAGAGGCAGGAGAATGTAGTTGAGAAATGTTGTCAGCCATGATTGAATAATTGAGCACACTCAATAAGCCACATGTACTAATTCCACTCCTGCATCTTAGTCTTATTTAGAGCAGTTTGAATATTGCTGAAAAGGGGGGTAGGGTGCTGAAAGTGTTCACCTTTCAGTCATCTGGACAGACATGGTATTGCTAAAGTTAATCAGCAATGACTTAGGAACCAATTAACACCTTTTCCTTATGTATTACAAATTGTTGTGATTGTTTGAAATATTTTGGCATTCTTGCATTTGTCCTAATGAGTACAAATTGGAAAAGCTTTCTAAATATGTTTTGTTTTGCAACAATATTCAAGTTATGCAGTGAATGATTTGTTGCATGATATACCATGACAAATGGTTGAGCTTAAAGAATATTGCTGACCCCTGAATAAATTTGACCTTACAATCATACATTCCATTCTTGTTTAATATTTTACAATACACAGAGATTGAAATTTGTGAGGTGACTGTGGATGCAATTTGGGAGGATCATCGACAGAACAGAAATGGAGTGCAGAAGGCTGATTTGACAATTTTATGCCTCAGTTATGCTATTCCAAAATTATGATCAGTTCCCTGCTTATTACCCATGTCTATTTCTGGCACCAGGCCACATTTGGTGAGGTCTCAGGTTATTCTGGACAATCTGCTCCTATTAGATCAATAGAAGCCATGCTTCTTGCTGTTATTTTCAGTCCTAGAATTTCCTAAAGCAACATTTGTTCATGGTCAGAGACAGTGGGTTTCAGATGGCAGTAATCATTTTTGAAAGATAACCTTCGTTTCCCTTCAGGGAGAAATTAAAAATTGACACTTAGTTATTCAGCTCATGAAACCTCATTGCTTTTGTTATCAGACTAATGGAGTGCCATTCTAACTTTTCAGCACTCTATTGAATTAGGCATCTCTGTTTGAGCTTCTACTATGTCAGTTATCCAGTTCTGTAACTAAAATGATTCCATTCCAAGGAAATTAGGGATTGTATTAACATTCTCTAGGCAACTCCCACTTGGACCCATAACTATTTTTCCAATTTATTGTTCTCTCCCATTCAAGTTTTGTATTTTGCATTTGCAATGGGAAATGTTTAATTGTATTTAAAGAATTTGTGGAATGTAGATTTGTATTATGTGTATTAACAGAAAATTCACTATCCTGTTCACATTATGATAATTATGACTTGTATGAATCATAACTCAAAAACAGAAGATACAGTTAACCAGGGATAATTATGCTAATTATGTTGTTCACTTTTTGGATATTAGAATTCCACACTATTCCTTCCACCAACAGGATAATTAGATTACCTACAGTGTGGAAACAGGCCCTCCGGCCCAACAAGTCCACACCCACCCGCCAAAGCGCAACCCACCCATACCCCTACACTTACCCCTTCACCTAACACTACGGGCAATTTAGCATGGCCAATTCACCTGACCTGCACATCTTTGGACTGTGCGAGGAAACCGGAGCACCCGGAGGAAACCCACACAGCCACAGGGAGAATGTGCAAACTCCACACAGTCAGTCACCTGAGGCGGGAATTGAACCCAGGTCTCTGGTGCTGTGAGGCAGCAGTGCTAACCACTGTGACACCGTGCCGCCCACCTAATGCATATTTATATGTATAATGTACATTTATACAGCATTTTCAATAGTAGAAATGCCTCCAGCTACATGACGTTGGATTTCAGGAAAACCTTTAATCATATTTGTGTGAAAATGGTTCCAACAGCCTGAATGGAGCAATAAGACTGACCAATTGTATATAGCTTTGCTCACACAGTAAATCACAATTCACAAATACTTCCATTTATTTGAATGGAGTGTCTACCAGTTATCAGCTCCTTAGTTCTTTTGATGTAAATGAGAGTTCAAGTTGAGTTCAGTTCAGCATAACATAGGTGACAGCAAACTTGCAAACTATTTCACCTTTTAGTCCACTTGCTTTTCATGAGGTCACTGCCAAAGAGCATTGACTAGGTTATCCAAGCGGCACTGATCTTTAACCAACAGTTTGATCCCCTGAATGAATTGAAAAGTGGGCAAACTGACAAGATTTTGATTAGATTACCAGTTAAATTCCCAAGATGTTACAATAACAGTATCCTGGCTGTGTGCAATTTCAGCTTAAGCAGGGCTGAGGAGTGTTTGTGGGACAACTGGACCAAGCTGGAAGAAGTGGGACAGAGAGGAAGGACAAGTGAGGAGAGGAGAGTGGGAATGAGAGGAGGGGAAATGTGAACACATCGAGATAAGAGATGAGGCAGGTAGAGGAAGTGATAAACAAAGGAATTTAGATGGTAAGGGTCAAATGGAAAGAAAAGAAGGATTGCAAGGTGGAGCAATGAGGGATTAAGAAGGCATTGGCCCAGTATTATCTGGTATGAGATGTCCAGGCTAATAAGTGTCATTAACAGATTAGAGAGCTTGAAATGTCTTCAAGGGAGGTAAGATTAGATTCAGAAGAATGTTGGCAACAGAAAGAATGGAAGCCCAAGAAGGGAAACGCCCTTCATCAGCTGGCTGTTTTATATAGCTCAAAATCGGCTTCTACAAAGTTTAACACAAAAGAGTCCAGTGTTTGACAAATAAGGGGCAAGGGATAGAGCCTGAAGGACTGGGGTTTCTTCTGGGTCTGGCGATTGGTGATAGAGTAAAATAAAGCTCACTTGGCTGTGATTGCTCAAAGGGCCAATTACAATTGCCAATGTTCATATGAGCCCTGTTATCCTTAGTTTCAAAGTAGAAGTCTGGTTCTGACAGGTTCGTTTTGAACTTACAATGGATAATGTGCTTTATTTTAGGATTTTTCAACCTCTGACCAAGACCACTATTTTAGTGGCACAGTGGGACTCCAGGCAGTTTATTAGATGACTAAGAGGGCCTCAGTAGTTCCTTTGTTAGTTATAAAATGCCAAATCAAATCATAAACATAGAATTTGAGTTTGTTGTTGTGATCGCTGCCTCCTCATGAAGTAGACAATTCAAAACAGCGGAGCCAGCGAAATAGACAGCTGTGTCTGACCCTTTGCACTACCACGATATGCAGGCAAAACTTTCATGAAATAATTTCCAGAAACATTTGAGACAGTTAAACGTTATTCTTTGGCAGCTGTGCACTGGAGTGTCATAAGTATGGTGCATTGTACTACAGTTTCCACATGACAGGAGGCTGGGACTGGACAGAATTTTCTCTTATCTTCCTTTACTTAAATCTTTCTTGTAAATTATTGGGAAGGTGGAAATAGTAGACAACTTCATCACCTGATGAGGGAGCGACGCTCCCGAAAGCTAGTGTGCTTCCAATTAAACCTGTTAGACTATAACCTGGTGTTGTGTGATTTTTAACTTTGCAAAAAGAAAGATTTTGCTCTGCGCGTTTTTTGATGAGTGAATACATTTATCGGATCCCCTAACCACGGCATTTCTGAAGAATCGATCGGTTGAGAAGCATTATGATTAGCTTGACTATCCTACAATTTTGTTTTTTTTTTACCAAGTTGGTGTCTTTGTTCCAACTGTGTAGGTGGGAGCTGAATTAATATCAGTGGGTGTCATTGACCAAAGGTGATTTAGCAACCTTCACATTTTAAACTTCATGTTTATTAATGCCAGCTCCATCACATTGTCAGGCTGATGGCTGCTGCTCCAAGAAAAACTTACAGAAGAAAACTGTAAAATAGGAACTCCTCTGGGTACTGTATGAACTAATATTAGAAACTTATTCATGAGGATTTCCCCTTTTTGAAATCTCTAGTGAAATTGTAAACACATTCTTTAGAACAAGTCGATTATGTTTCTGGAAATGCCAGGCAGATACATCTATAAAATCCCTACACAGCAACAAGAGCAATTCTTACCAACTTTACTTGTTTTTTTCAAAATCAGTGGAATTAAGGTGAAGCGCCATTAAAGTTAATGATCGTTCTTTCCAAGTGTTTAATTTTTCAAGGATGCTGAGGGTGAGACTAACATGAATATTTCCCTGCTTTTCCTGGCAAAGTGCTCAATAAATTACTTTGCCCAGCTTATTAGATGTCTTTCACTGTAGTCTGTTTTGTACAATTTAAACAACTTTTACACAGGTCCGGTGTAAGTATAAACATCTTGTACCTTAAACCTCACACACACAACTGAATTTCGCAGCCTCTGTATTGCTATGAAGCCACTACTAGGTGCAGGTTTAGGAAGAAAAATGGTGCCCTGCACTTCCAGTAGGATTCACCTATGAATAGGGTAAGGTAAGATGCCATATCATTGAGTATATTACTGCAGGCTGCCAAGTAGATAGGTTGGGTGTCAAATCAGTTTTATACGCTGACTGATATCACAACTTATCATATTTAACCACTCTAGTTACACTAATTTAATTTTTATTCAACCTATTTTTCTAATCAACATGTCTCAGAGATGTTATTATATACCTCGAACAGGTGGGACTTGAACCCAGGCCACCCGGTCCAGAGACAGGAATACTATCACTGCATCAGAAGATGACATGAGAGGGTCCTAGTTAGCACCTTCTGTCAAATACACAGGGCTGAACATAGATCAGCCAATAGGCTCACCCTGGCCCATCCTAATTAAAGGCATAATAATCCAACTGGTGGGTCATCACTGATTACTTTCCACTAGCTGCTTCTGAGTTCATGAATAGACTAAGTGTTTGGACAAGTTAATAAAATTTGGTGAAATTGGGAGCAGTGCTGGAAAATGGGGTGGTGATGGTTTGTAGCACTGGGCGGCTGCTGAGTAAACCAATTCCTCCTTGTCATGGAATTCAGGAGCAAAGAGAGAAGCTGCTCATTTAGGGAGGTGGGGGTGGGCTGTTAACCACCTTGGTTTTCAAGGTGACCTTCTCCTACCAGTGGCTGCAAGCGCTTCATCAAGGAGGTGACAACATCTTGACACCACATCTAGAGCATTAACAGGGCAAAGATGGCAATACCAGCTGCCCTCAAGGTGTCCAGGACTCTGAAATTTGTCACCAGCGGGTCCTCCCGGGCAGAGATTTTGGAAACATGTTCCTGTTCATCAGCCATTGTTGTATGTGGCCGTTCACAGAAGTTCTTGAAACCAAGAGAAGGAACTTTGTTTGCAGATGACTCATTCCATAATAAAATGCATCCTCCCACCACCATCAAGTTACCAAGTTAACTTCTCCTATTGAGCTTTTGCATAGGATCTCAAACATGGAATTCAAGAAAATTGGAGCATGCTGTGCGACCTTTTACACCATTACCATTTCTGTTGCTTATACGGTTTCTCCCCTCAAGCAAATCCAACAATTGTTGCAACCAGGATGCACCTTGTCTTTAAGGGATGCTGTCTGGCTTTAAGCTGGCAGGCTAGCTTTAAGTGGTGTGAACCTTACATTAAGCTTGAGGCTTGGCTGAAGTTTGCAGCCACTCAGCGGTAGATTCAGTGTGGGCTACATGCCATAATCATTTAAATTAATTGGCAGTATGAAGCTTGCATGGTTTGAAAGGGTGCAGGCAAGCTAATTGTACATTACAGTTCCCTCTGCTGAGCTTTGGAGCTATCTAATTTAGCTCCCAAAATATCTTATCCTTATACAAATTCATTTGATGGGATAACTTCATAAATGTTAACTGTGAAATGGAGCATAATGAAATGAGCTAATATCAAATAGTTGTTAAATTAAAGAAAATAGTACTTTTTCACATTCCCTGGTATTATTGCACAAATGCAGAATCAATAGGACAAGTCCAAATAATCTGAAGTAAAACAGAAAATGCTGCCAGTAGAGAGACAACCAACATCTGAAAAAGAAATAGGATATTGTTTTAGGTAGGTTTCTTTACCAGTGACTTGTTTTGAAACAACATTTTCTGTTATTCTTTCACTGTGGTGGCGGGTCATTCACAGAAGTTAGCTATTTCACTGCCAGACTGGTCCTGAAGTTGGCTCTGTTCATCAAAATGTGACTCACTGACTTTTATCAGTGAGACATATTTTGGTTGGAATTTACCTCTCCTGATTTAAACCAAAGATATGTTGGTTTCTGTATAAATGTGTCATGGCTTCCGAAGAAAATCATTCACATATCTGCTAACATACAAACTGGTGCACATCAATTAGTAGATGCAAAAAGAATGTTCATAAATAATTTCACAAATCTTCTTTAAATCATCCTTTTTGTAACTATGAAAATTAAAGTTTGGAGCCATCAGCCATCGGTTGTGGAATTAGGTGCGACATATTCAAGTTAAACAGTGAGAGAAGCTTTTTGGAGTTTTGGCTGGTTCTGCATCTTCAAAACAATATCTAAACTACAAGAATGACTGAAGAAAGTGATAAAAGTGATTTTAAAAAACAGAGCTATTGACTTAGTAACTCATGTTCCACCTGAAATGACCTTAATGTAAAATACATGCATTCTTCCGTTTTATGTATGGGGGCAGGACTTTGAGAGTGGCTTAAATTGGTTCATTTTTGATCAGTTTACAAACTCATGAAGTGTGTCCAAGCTGTTTTGTTCAGGTTCAAATTTGAGCATTAAAAATTGTAGTGCATATGCAATAAGAACAAAGTGACATTATTTTGTGAATTCCAAAACTCTTGCGAAGTTACAATTAATACATATGTTTTGCACGATTGTAACAAAATCTATCAATGCTTGCTGAACTAATTGCACTGATTATTTTGGCATTTCAGGTGTCTTTGGGAAGCACTGTGAACTGAACAGTTATGGATTTGAAGAACTGTCTTACATGGAGTTTCCTAGTCTGGACCCAAACAATAATTACATCTATATCAAATTTTCCACTATTAAAGAAAACTCTTTGTTAATATATAACTACGACAATCAGACAGGAAACAAGGCTGAGTTTCTGGCTCTGGAAATAGTGGAAGGCAAGATGAAATTCTCATTCAACTTAGGGAGTGGAGCACACAGACTGATGACAACTAAGAAGGTCTCTGATGGACAATTTCACACTGTGGTTGCTAGAAGGGCTGGATTAGTAAGTAGCAAACTCACTGAACTGGATTTCATTTGTGACTTCTGGAGTGAATTTCATTCTTACTGCACAATATCTACTTTAAATCAGAGCGAATTCATTTCACCTTTTTTTAGTGAACTTACAGTCATATACGTTACACATACTTGCAATTTAGGTGCGTTACCTTTAATGTGTAACAGAACTATCATAAGAAAATAATGAATGATAATGGTTCTACGTTACTCATTGGGAATACAAAAAAATGCCAAATATAAATACAACTACCATATTCACAACTTGAAACATAGATGGACAAAGTAATGATAGAGAAGTCCCCTCTGTTCATAATGCTTAGATTATTGTGTGTAGTGTCGGTGGGGAACTGAGAAGAATCAGAAGCAAAGATAGAAGATCAGGAGATTCCTAAACCTGCTGGCTGTTAAGAAATGTGCAAAATAAAACACCCAATTTGAGAAAAGCTTAAGTATCAAATAACAGTCATTGTTGGTACAGTTGGACATGGCACTTAATTATTTTATATTGATAATACAGAGTGTCAGTTAACTTGTATGAATACCTCTCTATTGCCTGTCCAAGGAGGCATTAAACATTCTATCCATAATCTATTGCTGTGCTTTCTCAGATTTTCCAAGATACATGGGACTAAATTTACAGCCACCCGTTGTCATGAAAACATTAGGACACTGTGCTATTAGGGGTATTCCTTCCACTGGTTCATTAATCCACACATGAAATCATGGGCACCAATCTGTGGTCCAGTTGAGAGTCTTAACTGGACAGTTGATGCCCGTTTAAGGACCTCACCCCACTGCAGCTGCTATTTGACATGTCGCGGGAGAGGCCTGTGCCCAATGTGTAGCCTGGCAGGTTTAACCTTGCAAACTGTCAAATCAGTGAAAGAGTAAGAGGGCCTTCTCCCCAGGCCTCACTATTCTAATTAGCGGCCTCTCAAAATTTGGCTTCCCCAGGTCCACTCTCCTCACTGACCTGTCCAGCGTGCACCTCATCCCTATTCGCCTGTTATTCAGGCCCTGGAAAGATCCTGGACTTGCCTCAAAGTCCAAGATCATTGATGACTGTCATTTTCTGCCCTCCTGCAATACCAGTAGTAGCCACTGCTCTGCAGTATAAGTACTAATCTACTGGGACCAATTCTGGCTGCTCTCAGAGGTGAGACAACCTCTTTGAGGCAGAGGGAGGTCCTGCCTCATATAGTTCTTTGTTCTATTTATTCCTCTTTGCCAACTGCTTTGTTCACCACTAAAACTGTTGATTTTCATTGGTGCTATGTGCCAGATTTAAATAGGAGAATTGAATAATCGGTTGACAATTCATTTATATGTTTCAAAGGGTTGTTGTATTAGCAGTTTTCCAAAAGTTATTCATCCATTGAATATGGCATCACTGGCTAGGCCAGAGTTTATTGCTCATTTGTAATTTTACGTGGGAAAGTGGTAGTCTCACTGATATGATGCAGTTATTGCGGTGTAAGTACATGCACAGTACTGTTAGGAAGGAATTGTAACTGTTTTGACCCAGTCACAGTGAAGGAACGATGGCATACAGATTGATCTGTTAGAACGTGCGTTTGGCCAATGTGAATTCACTGGAACATGATTGACGAATTGGGGATGCTGTTTCTACAGCAATTACAGCACCAACACCTTGAAGCGCTGTTTCTAAAGCGCGAGTTTTCTATGACAGAGTGTAGTGCCAAGTTAGGGCAGTGTGCGTCTTGGAGGAAAGCTGGCAGGAACTGGTGCTCCCGTGCATGTGGCTGATCCTTCTAGGTCATAAGGCTTGTGGGCATGGACAATGCTTTTGCGGACTTTGGTGAGTTGCAGCAGTGCACTCCATGTATAATACTGCTGCCATTGTATATTCATGGTGAAGTGAGTGAATATTAAACCTAGTGGAGGAGATACTTTGTCTTGGATGGTATCGAGCATCTTGAGCACTGTGAGACTGGCACTCAACCAGGCAAATGGATATAATCTAGCACACTCCTGACTCGTACTTTATAGATGCTGGTCAGACTTTGGGGGGAGTCAGATGCTAAGTTACAGATCGCAGATTTCCCAGCCTCTGATTTGATCTTATAGTGCCGTTTGCCAGTTTGAGTTTGGGGTTTCTGGTCAGTGGAAGACCCAGGATGCTGATAGATGGGGATTCAGTAATGGCAATGCCTTTGACTGTCGAGTAACATTGGTTACATTCTCTCTGATTTAGACTGCCACTGCATGGCACTTCTGTGGTGCGTATATTTCTTGTTGGGTAGATGAAGGGTGGTAACTTTAATGGAACAACTTAGCTGGGGTTGTAATTAGTTCTAGAGCACATCTTCATCGCTATTGTAAAAATGTTGTCAGGCCCTACTAGCTTTGCTGTATTCTGTGCCTCAACCATTTCTTGATATCAAAAGAAGTGACTCTAATTGGGCAAGCAGTGATATCTGATATCAGGCCATGGTGAATCATCCCCTCAGCACTTTTGGCTGAAGATAGGTTCCGGTGTTTCAGCATGATCTTTTCTGCTGTTGGGCAACTTTCCCCAGCATTGAGGATAGGGATACTTGTCTCACACCCTCCAGTGTGCTTTAGAATTATCCGGGGACTGTCTGTGATTGGATGTGACAAAAACACAGAGTTTTGATCTGTTCCACTTGTTGTGGGATTACTTAGGTGTGTCTATCACATTTGGTGAGAACTGTTTAGCATGCAAGTAGTCCCATATTATAGTTTTACTAGGCTTGTATTATCATTTTTCCTTATGCCTGGTGCTTCTCCTGTATCAGGCTAATATGCTGAATATTTTAGATTTTGATTTTTAGGAAATATTTGACTAGAAGTCTTGCAGTTAAGCCAGTTAATTCAAGAATAACTAGTTAATTCAGGGATAAAGAAGCTAAATCTTAAAACTAGATCATAAAATGCTATATAATGAGAAACATTACTGGATAGCTCTGACTGAGTATCTCTCTGATCAGTGTTGAGATTTCTGCCATGTTGAGATTACAATAAATATAGAATTGAGTCATGTGGGTGTCAGGATATTCACAAGATGATCAGTCTCAGGGGAAAAGTCAGGGTCACCTTACCTCACCTGACTGCAGGGCTATGAGTGCCGATGACAGAGAAGAGCAGTCAGCTTTGTGCATTACACTTCACCCCCACCTTTTCAGGTACCCTCCTCAGCCAACATTGCCCTGCCTGGACACTTGGTCTACCTGGACCACTTGTCTTCTCCCTCTCGGTCTTCCAGACACTTGTCAGGATCTTTGATGGCCACAAGTCCACTGCACTTGGGCCCAGAAGGGCTAATGTACCACCACTAAACATGAATTTGGCGCACCACCCAGCTAGAGTCAGGCCTGATTACAGCCACCCAGGCTATGCCCAGCCAAAATCAGACTTGCACATTCCAAAACACCCTAACCGTGTCCAGGCATCAGTCAAAGCCAGGGGAGGCTGGTGCCAGTCAGTGCTTCAGTAATCCTTTCTCATGGCTGTGTCCAACCATGTACATTGTGTTAGTTCTGAGCTCCTTGTGCCCACCATGCATGGCCATCAACAGTAAATAGACAACAACAATAGGGAAGAAATCTGGAACAAATGCCATCAGGGAAGCCCACGCATGGGACCCAAAACAGAACTGAAGACAGGTCCAAAGTGTCCACGGTGAAATAACTCCACAGAGGCCAGTAGCCAGTCACCAAGTTACACCTTCCTTACACCTGCATTATACTAAACACTAATCTGGCTTTCTCAGAGTGAACAGAACCTCTGACATTCCTATTTATATCTATCAACCAAGGCTCCCAGATTAACAGCCCCAGTTAAGGCATTCATATTCTGTGAGGTCAACCTGTTTGACCTCATTACAATCACTACAATCTCGCCCTTACCTACCAATGACCTGGGATCCACCAAAATTACTAAGCCTCAGTTGGGTATCATATTGACAGTAACCACTGCCTCACTGGTCATGCTGCTATTCAATCATTCAGTAGAGCTGCTGACCACTAATTGACCAGCAGTTTCCAGCAGATGGGACTTCAGCCATCTTGATGGTAAGAAAGGCCCCATGTCGTCCAATTAAGTGCCTTCCTGAGAAGAAATTATATCTCATCACACCCCACCCCCTCTTACAACAATAAACTTTTTAACTGAACAAGGTTTTTTAATTCATAGTATTTGTACAACATAAAGCTTGCCTTTTAGTTAACCAAATATCTTAACCAACGATTTATACATTGTATTCCACAAACTAACTTCCAGATTGTTATCCGATCCATTGGTGTGCTTTTGAAAATCTGCTTTCACACATTTAGTGGAAGATGCATAGTAAGAAACTTGATGAGACAAATGTACAAAAAGCTAATGAAACTTCACAGCTAAAGTTGACTCTGCACTGTTGCAGCCCTAAATCAGTAACAGGCTGTCACTCAAGGTTGCATTAACATCGCTCCATCTTAGTTAGAGAACACTTAATATGTTCCTGCGCTGAAAGAATTAAAAGAAATTCAGGGCGTAAAAATCAGTTACAATAATAGAATGTCAGTTATTCAGCATGCATGCTTGTTTGAGCTAACAAAATATGTCAGCACATGGTATGTAATGGGAAATAAATTGTAGAGATTGCATAGGGAACCTAAACAGTATTTTGTTATAAGTGCTGAGAGAAATCAGTTTTAAGCATAGAAAATTCTGGAGATGTATTTATAAACATAAAACTGTCATGTTAAAAGTTTTCATTGTTTATGCAGTTCTTTAAACGCTGAACAAACATAACTAAAGTCTTCAGTCGTAGACCAGTTTGTTGAAGCAAAGACCAGCTGATTTCAATTATAACTTCAGCACATACTATGCGCTTTACCAGAACTGGATAGGCTGCTCAGATTGAACCAAATGACCTTTCTGTCTTTATAGTTAGGAGTTTCCAAAAGTGTAATGGTTAGATTAGTTTTAATTTCAGTGGTTTTATATTTATTGGCAATAGGAACTTTTTCCTATTTCACAACCAGTGTATAATATTATTTAATGTTGACAATATTACAGCACCGAGTCAAATCTGAACCAATTCTTATAATCTTTAAAAATATACAAAAAAGATCTGGATGTGAATGTCAAAAACAATTTCATATTTACAAGTTGCACAGCTACAGCAATAAAACCCAATATTCTCAGAAATATTACATTTACTGCAGTAAAAACTTATAATATGAACATTAAAGTTTCATTTAGGAACAGAAAGAAATTGTTCATGTCGTAAGAAACATCACCAGTTTCTGTTCCAGCTCAGTTACAAACTGTTCCCACCACTCATGATTTTATAAATAGTATATAAACGCATGTTTTATATGTTTATGATTTTAGTTACTAAGCTAAATAGAAGACATATTATTCTACATGTTTTGCACATCTCTGAATGTAAGTTTAAAATGTAACTATGGGTAATGATTTGACTTACTGAAATTAATTGGGAGAGTAATTGGACTTTAATAATCCCGTGAAATAGGCTTATTGTGAATCAGCAATCTATTTTACACCAGACACAATTTTCATTATACACAAAATAGGCTACTAATTCACTAGGAGCCTGTTTTGTTCTGCTAATGTAGACCAATTTCACCCCCATTGTTTCCAATTTTCCATGCACAATTAACTTGAAATATTATGAAAATTGAAAGCAGTTTTGCTCTTTTTGAATTGCAAACGTTGGAATGTCTTTTGTGGGAAATGGTTAAGAATGTGGTCAAACTACATGAAGCTAAACTACATCTCTTCTTTTGGCTAGGTGGCATCTCTCACAGTAGATTCCTGTTCTGAAGATCAGGATGCCGGTTACTGCACAGCGACCAGCTTGACATCAGCAACTGATTGGTAAGATTTCCTCTTGCATCCCCCTGCAAAGTTAGATTGCTTTACTTGTAATAACATAAGATGAGGTTGCAAGGACCTATATCACTATGTTCTTTTTGTTACTTACAAAACTCCTGTACTTATCAAATATTGGATATGTATCTGTAACAAAGATATTAGCCACAATTCTGGCAGGAGGATCAGCAAGTATATTGGGGAACTGGATAAAGGTTCACAAACTCAGCAAGGTCGAGAACATAAATATCATATCAGCATGTCCTCACTTGGGTAAATGCTTACTGAGTCTTACATGGCCAGATTGACCACTGGCTAGTAGTGGGTGTTTGAGATATGTGACAGAAGGACATAGGGTAGTGAAGAAGGTGTTTGGTATGCCTTCTGTTATTGGTCAGAGCATTGAGTATAGGAGTTGGGAGGTCATGTTGTGGCTGTATACAACATTTGTTAGGCCACTTTTGGAATACTGTGTGCAGTTCTGGTCTCCCTCCTATAAGAAGGATGTTGCAAAACTTGAAAGGGTTCAGAAAAGATTTACAAGCATATTGCCTGGGTTGGTGGGAGAGGCTGAATAGGCTGGGGCTGTTTTCCCTGGAGCGTCAGAGGCTGAGGGGTGACCTAATAAAGGTTAATAAAATTGTGAAGAGCATGGATAGAGTAAATAAACAAGGTCTTTTCACTGGAGGGGGCAGGAGTCCAGAATTAAAGGGCTAAAGGTTCAGTGTCTGAGCGGAAAGACTTAAAAGGGATCTAAAAGACAACTTTTTCATGCAGAGGGTGGTGCATGTATGGAATGAGCTGCCAAAGGAAGTGGTGAAGGCTGCTACAATTACAACATATAAAAAACATCTGGATGGGTACGTGAATAGGTAGGGTCCAGAGGGATATGGGCTAAATGCGGGCAAATGGGATTAGATTAATTTAGGATATCTGGTCAGCATGGACCGAAGGGTCTGTTTCCATGCTGTACATCTCTGATTCTATTACATTCTAGTGACTGGACAGTCAATGGATAGAGACCATTGTCTTGACATCACATTGGGTGGGATAGACCAGCATTTCCTCCTGATTGAAAATGGAAGAATGACAGAGTTTCCTCTTTGTGAAGAATGATGATGGGGATTTTGATACTACAAGCTTCTGAAGATCGTTTTGACATGAAAATTCCTGCTTCTCCCAGATCTGCAAGGAGATCAAAGGCAAAATCTAAAAGCTTTCTGGGCTCCATCTGATCCATCACCTCCTTGTTCAACTTCACTGCTGTTAACTAACACACAGCATTGGAGGCCTCCCCTGTATAAGCCTCAAGCTTACATTGCAATACCAATGATATCATTGGACTACAACTTTTTTAACCTTATGTAATCTTGGTGAGCATTTAGTGTTCAAGAGGGCTTGAATCTCAGCTCTTAGTATTGTGATGAGAAAATTGCAGAGGCTTTTGGAATTGAGATTTCAAATTTAAGAATTTAAACTCCTTGTCCAACTTATTGCTGCTATTCTGAACAGAGTGGTGAAGGAGAGGAGACAGTGGGAGATGTTAAAGCCTGGCTGTTAGATCAGCACAGCAAGCCTGTGGATAGCTCTGTGAGAATTAGTACTCATGATATAGTGATTGGAATGGCTATGCAAATTGCTTTTCTCTTATTGGGTTTTGAGAGTCATGCGGAATAATTTGTTTTAGATGTTTTCTAATGCATTTTAAAATTAATTCTGTCTGGAATCCAGGAAATTTGTAAAAGAGAAAAAACACATTTGGAATACCACTAGAAAGTGAGGGCAAACATTTATTTTCCCACAATAGGCAGACCACCAAGTTATTCAGAAAGCTATAAATATATTTTCCTGCCAGCTAATTAGGGTGTGAGACCTAGGTTTGCACTCAGTTCAATTTGATAGTATCAGTTGTCTTTGTCTGACAGCTGTTAAGAGTTCTATGTCAAATAAATTTGACAGTAAAAATATTATTTGTAGTCGACCCATGCTTATAAAACTATCTCAAACATCACTAATTGGTAGTAATTCAACATTTCATTTAAAGATCAGCCTGAGTAACATTTTCTGCGTGTGACTATTAGAAATGTGATACAGCATAATGAAGCAATCAACTTCTTGTGTGTCTGGAGTACCCACACTCCCTTTGTAGCTGACACCATAGTTAGACAGTGTGACATTCAATGCCAGTACTGCATCAGGTACGTTCAAGTACAACCGCTGAGCTGTTGGTTGAACAGAAATATAGAAACAGTAAGCACTGATGATATATGACAAATCTACAAACATGTGAACATCAGTGAACATGGGTGGCATGGTGGCTCAGTGGTTAGCACAACTGCCTCACAGCACCAGGGATCTGGGTTCAATTCCAATCTCAGGTGACTGTCTGTGGTGTTTGCACATTCTCCCCATGTCTGTGTGGGTTTCCTCCCACAATCAAAAGATATGCAGGTTATGTGAATTAGCTTACTAAATTGCCCATAGTGTTCAGAGATGTACAGGTTAGGTGTATGAGTCAGGGGTAAATGTAGGCGAATGGGTCGATGTGGACTTGTTGGGCCAGTTTCCACACTGTAAGGATTCTTTTCAAAAAAACTTAGGTCTGGCTGCTTTGCCAGACCAGTTGTCTGATGAGCTTCTCTTATTTCACCAAAAAATAATTAATATGTGAAGTCTTGTTTTAACAAATTAAATCATATGTTAAGAGCATTCAAATGTGTAACTTTCAATTTGAGGGTACAACTCCCACTACTTATGAGTAGGTCTCTGGAGTAATCTGGCACATCTCTCATTCAGCTGTGTCATATTTCAGAATACTTCTGAAAAGGGAATTACAAAACAAATCAATAATGTAAAATCAACATATCTTTGCTTGTTTATAAAAATTCAAGGTTTATAACTTGCTACACAGCTGGTCATAATGGACTCTTATCTCAGAGTCAGCAAATCATGAGGTCAAATCCAGTCACAAACACTTGAGCAAATAAACTAGGCTGTGACTTCAGTGCAGTACTAAGAGAGTGCTACATGGTTGGAGCTGATAGCTTTAGAATAAGACATTAAGCTGAGAGCACCATCTGCTGACTTGGCCGAATATAAAAGATTGAATGTCATTGTATTGGAGAAGGCAAGGAGTGTTCTGACTGATACCTTACACGATATTTGTCACTTAATCAACAGATTATCTGACCATGAACTTGGGGCATTGCTGAATGAAAATTGTCTCCTCTTTTTCCTACATTATAGTGACTAAAGTAATTCATGACAGTAAAGTTCATGAGTTCCTGCATTTTGAAAGGCATTGTATAAATACAAGTTGAGCTTAGATTAGATTCCCTACAGTGCGGAAACAGGCCCTGCGGCCCAACAAGTCCACACTGACCCTCTGAAGAGTAACCTGCCAAGACCCATTTCTCTATGACTAATGCACCTAACACTATGGGCAATTTAGCATGGCCAATTCATCTGGACTGCACAGCTTTGTGACTGTGGGAGGAAACCCATGCAGACGCAGGGAGAATGCACAAACTCCATACAGACAGTCGCCCGAGGCTGGAATCGAACCTGGGACCCTGATGCTGTGAGGTAGCAGTGCTAACCACTGAGCCACCATGCCTAACAAAGTTTTGAGGGAGATACAATCTCTTTTTGCAATGTCAGAATACAATAGGTACAATCTTCCTGGAACAAGCCATCATGCTGCACATGTGGATAATTAGGTTCAGAAAAGATTTACAAGGATGCTGCCACAGTTGGAAGTTTTGAGCTATAGGGAGAGGCTGAATAGGCTGGGACTGTTTTCTCAGGAGCATTGGAGACTGAGGGGTCACCTTATAAATGTTCTTAAAATCATGAGGGGCATGGTTAGGGTAAATAGACAAGGTCTTTTCCCTGGGATGGGGGAGTCCAGAACTAGAGGGCATAGCTTAAGGTGAGAGACAAAAGATTTACAAGAGACCTAAGGGGCAACTTTTTCACGCAGAGGGTGGTGCGTGCATGGAATGAGCTGCCAGAGGAAGTGGTGGAGGCTGGTACAATTACAACATTTAAAAGGTATCTGGATGGGTATATGAATAGGAAGGGTTTGAAAGGATATAGGCCAAATGCTGGCAAATGGGACTAGATTAATTTAAGATATCTGATCAACATGGTGAGTTGCAAGGAAGGGTCTGTTTCTGTGCAGTGCATCTCTACGACTTTGTGACTCGAATTGGACTTTTTCCTGGCATCATTCTACTGAAAATATTTTACTGCTGTACTTTTCTGGAACTGCAAGCTGATATTGGTGAGATGAGGGCAACAGGACATCGGAAATCTTAATGAGCAGTGGGACCAATAGTTCATCTCCTTCATGAGATTTGAAGATTAAGAAACTGGAACTTACAGAGCAAGAATGTGAAGAGTGGGTGAATTAAATTTAAGTCAAGAAGAGAAGGAGAAATATAGAGACTAAAAGGAGAGAAAGGAAAAGTAAGAAATATATTTTCAAATGTTAATTTGTTAAGCATTTCTACATGCAGGAAAGGGATTGACAAATAAATACTTGCTTTTCTCGGCCAAAGAAGTTGACTGGTACGATATTAACAATTATTAGGTCTTGCATATCATCAGCCATGACTTCCTGTGAAAAGTTTAATGGGCAACAAGTTCCTAAAAATGATCAGAGACCTGTGGTTGAGATCTTGCTTTCACATAGCAAACAGAATGGGGCAAGCCGAACATTCAGTTCTGGTGATTCTTTGCTTTGGATGCATCCCCTGAATTTGCTCATTATTTTGTGTCTTACTAATGGGTGCAACGTTAAAATATCAGTACTTTCACAGCAACAGTTGCTTTGAACTATTGTCATCGAGGCAGAGTTTGATTTGCTGGCCAAAGTTATTAGTTATATTTCACTGAGTATTTAGAAATTACAGGAAACTATTTGTATGTGCTTTATTTTCAGTTCAAGTTAGAATATCACACACAAGTACCAGTATGGTATTGGGAACTAAAATTCAGTGCATGGACATTTAAGGGTGCTGCAATTCCACAACTGAAATAGCTTAAAGAAGAAATAGTGGGGTTTTTTTTGCTTATTTTGCAGAATTTGATGGATAACAATGAGATACAATGTAGTCATTTGATTGAATACTCTAATTATAATGCCTATGAGAATGCATGCCATTAAAGTTTGTATTAGTATGTAGTTATCTGGAAATTCCTTGAATTCTCCCAATCTCTCACTAAAATTCTTAACCCCTAATATGTTATGATTGATATTGCCTTAATGCTTCCCTAAGCTTACTTGTCTTATCTAATCTAATTTTTTTCCATGAAGCTTTTGTATGTAAATTGTTAGAACCTTGAATTTAGGCTAACATTTGAACATCACGCAATGTTCAAATGATATCCATCAATCACCAACAAAATGAAAAGTAGCAGGCAAGAAGAAACAACATTTTTAGCGCAAACTGAGTTTAAAATGTTTAAGCTGTTTTCATCAGAAGCCAATTAAATCAAATCGCAAGTAATATTAAACAAATATACATTCAGTATCCCTTATGGGCTTATTTAACATCAGTCTGCACATATTTCATATTGTTGACTGTCCTGGTCAACTTGAATGTTGGTATCTAAAGGCCTATGCCAAAATGGAAGCTTTAGGAATAGTTTTTCTCATCATTTGTTATGATACTTTCAGGTTGTGGCTTTCACGGGAAATTGCGGGAAAAAGAAAGGGTTTTTTTCTCTCCCTAAAGACCGGAGAGGAATACACCATAAATGCTGAAGAAACCAAGGTGTTACAGCGTATCTTAGTAAATGCATTCAGACATTTCTGTTAGTTTTCAGATGTACCTTGTGCTTTTCCTTTGTGCATGTGTAACTTGTCTCTTCACCAATTGGTGTTACAGGACCTTAGAAGTGCAACCCAACAGACTAACAGTGGGAGGAATCAGATCCATAGAACCAATTCTTCAAAGGAAAGGACAAGTGGTCACCCATGACTTTGTTGGATGTGTTATGGAATTTGCTGTTAATGGTCGTCCATTGGAACCCAGTCAAGCTTTGGCAAGCCATGGAATTCTGGACAGGTCAGGCAATTGAGAATTTCTTTTAAATGTTCTTTCAAATCAAGTACACTGTGTAAAATGTCTCCTGTGTTCCTATGATGTTCTGCTTTTACTGTTTTAACAACAGCATTAATAGGTTTATATTTCTGTTAAAATAGCAGCAAAGAATGCTATGCTATTGTGTTATGGTCTTTCCCATTAACACCTTCACTAGTAATTGATAGGCTTGTTAATTGTCAATTCGTGAATTTTTTTAAAATTTGAATTTAAATTTGACTTTTCTCATTAAAGTTGGTTTTACATGGAAGATTACAGTTTGTGCTATGTTCTGGTGTCTTTCTTTTAATGAGTACAATTGAAAAATTGAAGTTTAAATGCTGAACAATAGGTGTAGGGATAGTGAAAATAGCAAACTTTAATTCTTATCCTTTTTATCTTTTACCATTCTGGCATTTTAATCCATGTTTCTCACCCTTCTTAAACAAATCTGCCATCAATAATATAAATCATTTTTATAGTCAATGGTGAGAATGTAAGTTTGGTTGGCAAGGTTTCTAATACTTAAAGGGGGAGCACAATAAAGCTTTTAATCCAGTTGTATCTACAGTAAACATTCACATATTCTTTTTTAATTGATATATTTATCTAGACTTTGATGCTGTATGAGTTTTCCAGTTGTTAAGAGGTTTCAGCTCTGTGTCATTCTATTAGAGAAACATAAAGGAATTGAGTAAATGTGTTCATCTACTTCTCACATCACCAACCTGTTCCATGCTGCTGTCGCTAGAATGGCAAGAGGTTTCATAGGGAGGAAAGAGTTTTATTTGAAATGTATTGGGAAAATTTCAGTCATCTAAGGCAATGGTCTGTATAAAATTAATTTGAAGCGTGTTTAACTTTGTTGTTTGCTAGATTAATTTACATGAAATGTTATTTTGTTTCAGGTGTGTCCGAGTAGAAGGTGTTTGCCTAAATAATCCCTGCCAACATGACAGCTCGTGTGTGGATTACTGGTCATGGCAGCAATGTAACTGCAAGCATGGATTTACAGGGAAATATTGTGAAAAATGTAAGGTTTAAAGTTTTAAAAAAATTACAGATCCACAACGTGCAATGTTCTAATAATTTATCTCATAAAACATGAAAAATAGTGTTCAGGGAGAAAAAGGATAAAATTCCTAAATTAGAGCAGAGGACATTCCAACTGCAAGACGCTTTTGCTGAGAGCGCAAGATTTTTTTAATATTGTGAAGGGTAAAATTAACTCTCTTTTCATAAAACACGATGCCCGCTACTGTGATCTGGAGTGCTGGTCTGAATGAGAAATGAAGAAGTTATTCAGTGATGTAAAACAATATGTCATCACAAACATCAATGTAACTCCTAATATGTTATCAACCCATATTGATAGATAGAGCCTCAGTTCTGTTACATAAGGAACTGGCGGTCAATCAAGCTGGTCTCAATATCCCAAGAGGCTAGAATATCCCAAGACACAGTGTCTCACTGTGAACTGACAAGTTTATTATCACATGCCTTACATTCAGCTGAACCAAAGAATCGGTACGAATTGACCCAGTAATGCAAAACATTTGAAAATATATGATAGACCACTGTGAGGCCCCACTGTTTCTACTAACTTCATTGGATCGCAATAATGTACTGAAATATTTCATCACCATTGTATATTTTTGTTGAGGGGTTCTAGATCACTCAAAATGAAACCTTCTATTCAGATTCAACAAATAAATGCTGACTGGGTATAATGTAGGAGTCCTTGCAAGAATTATGATCAGGTAAAGTTATTAAGAATAACACTAGTTTACACTCTCATATTCATCATACCAAAAGGAATTTGCTTTTCATTATTTACTTTCTATGCCAGCAATTCAGTCCTGTCATAGTGTAGTGCATCAAGCTGAAAGTGAAGACAAGCAGCCTATTAAGGGGTTCACTAATAAACAATACTGGCTGTCCCTGCAGCATTCTGTTTAATGTTGGCTCTAAGGTTGACAGATAATGAGGTGATTGACATCCAAACAGATGAGTTGAACTTTCAGCTCTAAAACAGGTAGTTGAGCTGCTCATAGCAGTACTAGTACTATTTCCCATTTTGTAGCACCTTTGTTTTTCACTGCCAAGTATTTAATTCCTTTTTAATGTCAATTTTGAGTCAGATTTAATAGCCATTCGCAGTAATGTGTTCCTTAGTTTGGAAACTCTTTGCATAAGCTCTTTATGCAAATGCTTTGCATGTGAACCAGGATAGCTGAGTTGATAGAGCATCAGACTTTTAATCTGAGAGTCCAGAGGTGTAGCCTTTTGGGACAGCATGGTGGCTCAGTGGTTAATACTGTTGCTTTGCAGCACCAGGGACATGAGTTTGATTCTAACCTCGGGTGACTGTCTGGGATTCCTCCCACAGTCGAAAGGTGTGCAGGTTAGGTGGATTGACCATGCTAAATTGCCCTGTAATCAGGGTCCTGGGATGTGCAGGTTAGGTGAGTTTGGTGTGTTAAATGCAGGGATAAGGGTGTGGATCTGGGTGGGATGCTCTTCCAAGGGTCAGTGTGGACTCAATGGGCTTGCTCTCATACCGTCAGGATTATATGAACTATTTTCTTTTAAATGTCTCTTTTGCACTTTTGTAAGTTTATTCCTGTGACCAACTTCATGTTGCCAATTCATTAACTACTAGTAAAGACCTGTCACTATTTATCATTTCAAAGCCTGGAATATCTCTGTTGGCTGCCTCTTTAACTTTCTCTTTACTGCTGAAACTAAAGAAATATTCGCTGTTGCACTGTTGGTTTGGTATATTTAGACAGAATTAACAATGGCATACTCTTGACAATTAACTTACAGTAATTTGAACTTTGAAAGCTCTTTCCAAATATTTCAAAGTCGATGTTCATTGTGGCAAAAATATTATTCTTCTAGTGATCAACGTGGACACTGCATTGTCACTGGATGGTAGAGGACGCCTGGACTATACAATAAATCAAAATCAGAAACGAGACTATTTAGTAAAGCAGGGTATGAAAGGACAGCCTCCAGATCCTGAGAGTGCAAGCAGCCTGGACATAAAGTTCAGAACAAGAAGCAAAAATGGCATTTTAATTCATGTCCAGGAAAACAGCAATTATACTACTGTGAAGGTAAGATTAAAGCTAGTTTCAGATGATTTGATTAGACTGCATGCACTGCTATGGTTTTAATCATTGTTCCCATCACCCATGTCCTTTCTTCATAAAGTATTGGTCACACTGCTGGGAGGTTTTAACTAGTGCTAGGCATTGTGCCAAAAACATCCCTCATCTTAACTCTTGCCAACCACTTCCAGGGTAGATGATTGACTCCCCAGTCTCCAGCTCCATAAACCAAAATTTCATGCGATGTGATCAGGAATGAGAAAACAATGTATTTTATGTTTAACATCTATATTCTAGCTAAGCACCATAAACAAACATAACAAACAAAAATTGGGTGTGGTGCTTTCAACAAAAATAATGTTTAGTTGTTAGATATTGAGTAAGTGATTCATTTAACACAGATTAGATTAGATTACCGACAGTGTGGAAACAGGCCCTTCGGCCCAACAAATCCACACCAACCCGCCGAAGCGCAACCCACCCATACACTTACCCCTTCACCTAACCCAACCCCTTTGATGGGCGGCACGGTGGCACAGTGGTTAGCACTGCTGCCTCACAGCGCCAGAGACCCGCCCGCCTCAGGCGACTGACTGTGTGGAGTGTGCACGTTCTCCCCGTGTCTGCGTGGGTTTCCTCCGGGTGCTCCGGTTTCCTCCCACCATCCAAAGATGTGCAGGGTCAGGTGAATTGGCCATACTAAATTGCCTGTAGTGTTAGGTAAGGGGTAAATGTAGGGGTATGGGTGGGTTTCGCTTCGGCGGGTCGGTGTGGACTTGTGAGGCCGAAGGGTCTGTTTCCACACTGTAATCTAATCTAATCTAAAAAAAATCTAATCTAATCTAACACTACGGGCAATTTAGCATGGCCAATTCACCTGACCTGCACATCTTTGGACTGTGGGAGGAAACCAGAGCACCCCGAGGAAACCCATGCAGACACGGGGAGAACGTGCAAACTCCACACAGTCAGTCGCCTGAGGTGGGAATTGAACCCGGGTCTCTGGTGCTGTGAGGCAGCAGTGCTAACAACTGTGCCACCGTGCTACTCCAAATTAAGATGCCACCTTAATTCAGGGGGTTTCAGCAAAGACGGGTGAATGTTAAAATTCTGAATAAAGTCAGAAAGTGCTGGGAATATACAGGTCAATCAACAGCTGAGAAAGTAGAAAGACAGATTTATGCCTCAGTGGAAATCTGATGAAGGAATATGTATTTTCAACTTTCCTTTTTCTGGAATGGTCTTTTCCAGATATATGTTCAGTAGTAACCTTTAGAATACTTTCTTGACCTTTGCAGTTTTCAAATACTTCACACATACAGCTGAGGATCCTGGGATTGTATTCATTGGAGTTTAGAAGATTAAGGGGAGATCTAATAGAAACTTACAAGATAATACATGGCTTGGAGAGGGTGGACGCTAGTAAATTGTTTCCGTTAGGCGAGGACACTAGGACCTGTGGACACAGCCTTAAAATTAGAGGGGGTCAATTCAGAACAGAAATGCGGAGACATTTCTTCAACCAGAGAGTGGTGGGCCTGTGGAATTCATTGCCGCAGAGTGCAGTGGAGGCCAGGACACTAAATGTCTTCAAGGCAGAGATTGATAAATTCTTGATGTCACAAGGAATTAAGGGCTACGGGGAGAATGCGGGTAAGTGGAGTTGAAATGCCCATCAGCCATGATTGAATGGCGGAGTGGACTCGATGGGCCGAATGGCCTTACTTCCACTCCTATGTCTTATGGTCTTATCTAATTCCCTTATTGTTGAAGCATTGACCCTAGCATAGTGGATATTGCACAGAGCTCCAGTTACTAATAGTCGAATCAATTACCTTTTATCGGGTATCGGGTTACTTGTAACAATTGTTCTTCTAAAACAAAATAATACAACAGTATAAAGCTTAGAATTAAATAAAATTGTTAATCCTTGAATGAAAAGAATAAAAGTGTCATTGTTGTTTTTGTCCATAAATCTTTCTGAATAAGACAGTTTCATTTTTCAGTGGCAAAGTTCACATTATATGTAATGTACTGCATAGAGTAACTCAAGAAGTCAAATGGCCCATCGGATATATGTAAATGATACAACCAGCCACTCAGAGAGGGTTATTAATGAGGACAGGCTGGTGTACAAAAGCAACCTGATATTAGAAAATTTAGGGAGGTTGCATACCATCACTTTATGTCAGGCAAAAACAAATGATGAAATTTGACATATTTGTTTTTCAGTGGAGTGTTCTGACCCAACACTACTGAAAAAACTGCATGTCATAAGCCATATGAAGACTTCTACATAGTTGCCGTAGCATTTTGACTTTCACAGGCATTCAGGGTTTTTAAAATTGAAAATGGCATAAATCCAAATGGTCAAAGCATTTATTTGCTTTTGAAGAATTTAACTGTATTTCATACTGCAGTTGTACAATACATATGGTTCTAATAGTACAGATATTTATTGTATTATGGGAGAATGTTTTAAGAGGATTTGCAATGTGAACAATGATTTCAATGTCAAATTAGCTTGTGAATCTGATATCCTAATGAGCATCAAAGTTATCATTTAAATTCTGTTTTGAGTCTGCCTCTGCCATCACTTCTTTTAATTGAAACAAACTAACAGTGAGGTTGTGTTTTTCATCTTTTCCCTCCAGGTGAAAAATGGGAAAGTACATTATACCTCTGATGCTGGAGTTGGTGGAAAAGTTGAGAGGAATATTCCTGAAATTTCTGTTTCGGATGGCCAGTGGCATACTGTTGTGATTCAGAAAAATGGATCCATTACCACCTTTTCAGTTGATAGGATGTATACGAGAGAAATACTTCATATCACCCAGGATTTTGGAGGATTGAATGTCCTCACGGTTTCCCTTGGAGGCGTACCTCCGGGACTGAATTACCAAAGCACTGAACCAGGTGAGGGGTTGCCCACATGAGTTATTGATCTACGCACAAGAGATGGATGTTCCACACATCCTTTTTTCATACATCAAAAACTCATACCAAGGATGAAAAGATGTGACATTATAGAATTATGCTTGGGTACTTAAGAAGATTAGGGTCTCCTTAAGCGAACCTTTCGCCTTAGAAAATGAATGCCAGGCTGTCGGAGAATACTTTGTACATCATTTGAGTTTTAGTCAAATGGATGTTTCTCATTCCTGACTATCATATTGCAGTGTTGATATTTGTTGTTTAGTTTGTTATATTTGCCTTCATTACAACACTTTAAAATTGCCTATCATATTTGGATCTTTTGAGCTCAAGAAGGTGTTATAAAATGCTATTTTTGAATCCTTAATTGTCAGAAGAGGCGTGATGTATTGGAACTATTATCACCAAACCAGAGAAGGTCGAGATGAGATTTTATAGATGCCAAAAAAACCGTTTTGACAGAATGAAGGACACCTTCCTGTCATCGCCCAACCAATGTCAAGAGTTGATTTAATTTTAAATCGTTACTAAGAGATGAAAGAGTGATTAAGATAAATATCTTTATCCAGATGGTTTATGTAATCGGGATTGTTGAGATAAAGATCATTTAAAAACAGATGTGAAGATGTTTAGGACAGGAATACCACAAGATTGAATTAAGCCAGACAAAAATTTAGGCAAAGGTGGGTACTGCAGATGCTGGAGATTAGAGTCACGATTAGAGAGGTGCTGGAAAAGCACAGCAGGTCAGGCAGCATCCGAGGAGCAGGAACATTGACGTTTCAGGCAAAAGCCCTTCATCAGGAATGAGGCTGGGAGCCTTGGGGGTGGATAGATAAATGGGATGGGTATGTAGCTGTGGGGAAGGTAGCTGTCTGGAGGAAGTGGGAGGATTCAAAGGAGAAATTGTTGAAGTTCAGCCAAACAAACGAGTGTATCAGTGGAAGCTACCTTGCCCCCAGCCCTACCCACCCCCCTCCCATTTATCTCCCCACCCATGAGCCCCCCACCCTCATTCCTGTTGAAGGGTTTTTGCCCGAAACATCGATTTTCCTGCTCCTCGGATGCTGCCTGACCTGCTATGCCTTTCCAGCACCACTCTAGTCTTGACTCCAGTCAAAAATCTGATTACAAAAGGTGGATTGAAAGGTCAGGTGTACAGAAGAGTAGAGTTGAAGAAATGGAGGTCGAGATTGCAGTTATTGGCAGGAAGGAAACCATAAAATATTCAGAGATGAGGTTAAGAATGTTTAGCTTGAAGAATTGGTTTCCAATCACCCAAAAGCAGGTTAATAAAGACAAGGATGTAAGTGAACAGAACCTGGGGCAGTGTATCTTGAAGGAAGTAGATTTCTGGATGTGCTTAATGATGGCAGCAGTGTGGATAACAGGAGGGCTGTGGAATAGTAGTTAGTGCTATAGATGTGGGGATTTCACACAGTGCACAGCTAAAACAGACCAGGAATTAAAGCAGGGCCCAATTCCAGTAACTGCCAGCATCTGCCAAAATGATTTATTTTCTAAAAGTGATGACCAATTAATAAATTAACACCGTAAGATGTAGGAGCAGAAGTAGTCAATTCAGCTCCCGAGCCTGCTCTGCCAAATGACTGATCTGACAACCGGCAGCTCCACTTTCCTGCCTTTTCCCCATAACCCTTGGTTCCCTTCCTGATCAAAAATCTGTCCACCTGACCTTTGAATACACTTAGCCAGTTATCCCTGACATCCCTCTGTTCTAAAGAATCCTGGAGGCTCACTGCCCTCAGAGAGAAAAGAACCTTCTCATCTCTGTCTTAAATGGTTGACCCCTTATTTTGAGATTACACCATCAAGTCCGAGACTCTCCCACAAGGGGAAACAGTCTCTCTTTATCTACACTGTCAAGTCCCTTAGAAATCTTATATTCTTCAATAAGGTTGCATCTCAATCTTCTGAATTCCAATGAATACAGGCCCATCTTACTCAACCTCTCTATAAGACAGTCCCTCCATATCAGTATTAGCCTAGGGAACTGCCTCTAACACCAGTATATCTTTCATTAGATAAGGGGGCCAAAACTGTTCACAGAATTCTAGTTGTGGCCTACCCAGTGCCTTGTATTATTTTTAGCAAAACCTCCCTACATTTGTCATTAGTTCCCTTTGAAATAAAGTCCCGCATTCCATTTGCCATCTGTATTACCTGTTGAACGTGGTGGCTAGCTTTTTCTTATTTATGCACAAGCACTCCCAAATCTCGCTGTTCTGTAGCTTTCTGCGGTCTTTCTCCATTTAAATAATATTCAGCTCCTCTATTCTTCCTGCCGATGTGTACACCCTCACAGTTTTCAAATGCCAAGCTTTTTGCCCACACATTTAATAGACATGCACAAGCAAATTATATGGAAAATGCAAACTTCTCAGGACTAATGCTCAGCAGCACTGATTATCAGAATAGCGGTTGCATCCTTGACATTTAGACCTGCTAAGGAAATGGTATTCAAACTAAAACATTGCTTTGCTTACTGTATGTTGTGGAGATGCCGGTGTTGTCTGGGGTGGACAGTTAAAAATCACACAATGCCAGGTTATCGTCCAACTGGTTTATTTGCAAGTAAATAAACCAAAAGGAGCAATGCTCCAAAAGCTTGTACTTCCAAATAAACCTGTTGGTTTACAACCTGGTATCTTGTGATTTTTAACTTTGTGAAGTTTAGTCAGTTGTTTTCCAGTTCACTGGATAATGTTGGAGATCAAAAAATAAGTTCACCGATGAGCAAACAAGACCACTGTCCAGCAGGAGCTGTAGCCATTTTCTTTGTCTCATTCATAAATACCGGAGGACACCTGCCACTAATATGAAGGATGGAGTTCTTTCAGCCCACAAGCAGCATGGGCAATGATGATAAATTTCAGAAAATTTGGTGAAAATGGAAAAATCTGATTCTTGACAATGAGAAAACAAATTGCAATTTTCCCCTTATCAGTCAAAGGGGGAGTTCTGAACCTTAATAATAAGCAGCAACTACCTTATTTCTGTACATTTGCATGTCATGATTAGCTAATCCCACCTCTTCTACTTGCAACTAATGATTCTCCCATACACTGCCAAGAACAATTTGAGTGCCAATTCCTAAGACTGAAGCCAGAGCTATTACCTGCTGGATGCAGCCTGCTGTTTGCTTCTCTGGGCCTCCAACTTAGGATTCATTCATCATCATCACATTGCACACTGTACGGACAACGGTCACCACCAACCGTCATCCACAGAAATCATCATTGGCAAAACACCAACCTTACCATCATCATACTTGATATTGGGCTAATTCATAATACAGTTCGGCACTTCAGCAATGCCTCACATGACAGTGCTTTTGGCAAGTCACACTGCACACAGGATTGCACACTCATCTCATACTTCTATACAAGAAGAAGCAATTGTTGCTATTTGGGATCCATCTCAATCTTGGGAGTGAGAGTCCATCCAAGATCCTAACAGATACCCTGCATCAATTTAATGCTAGGAGCAGAGGTATTTTCATTGAGGTGAGATTTGTGCCTCATTCTTGGGAGGAAACCCTATCTTAGAGAATTGCCAGCCAATTGAATCTTTTGGAGCTCTGTAGTCTGAGCAGAGCCACCTGGGAGTTATGGTCACTGCTAGGACGACGGACAGTCATAGAAACATACCCTTTGGTCCAACTCATCAGCTTCAACCAGATAATCTAAACCCCAGTCCCATTTGCCAACATTTGGCTCATATCCCGCTAAACCCTTCCTATTCATATACCCATGAAGATGCCTTTTAAATGTTGTAATTGTACTTGCCTCCACCACCTTCTCTGGCAGCTTGTTCCATACATGCGCCACTCTCTACATTAAAAAAAAATTGCCCCTTAGATCCTTTTTAAATCTTTCTCCTCTCAACTTAAACCTATGCCCTCTAATTTTGGACTCCCCCCATCCTTGGGAAAAGACCATGTCTATTTACCCTATCTATGCCCTTCATGATTTTATAAACCTCTGTGAGGTCAGCCCCTCAGCCTTTGATACTCCAGGGAAAATAGCCCCAGTCTATTCAGCCTCTCCCTGCAGCTCAAACCCTCCAACTCCATCAACAACCTTTTATGAAGCCTGTCAAGTTTAACAACACCTTTCCTACAGCAGGGAGACCGGAACTGAATGCACTACTCCAAATGTGGCCTTACCAATTACCTATACAGTCCTTCTAAGGAGTTATGTCTAAGGTCAGGGATCCCAGGTGTTTGGAAGTGTCATGTTCAAGAGATCAGAAAGCTGATTGAAAGTGAGGGAGAGGCATGCCTCAGGTAGGTAGCAAGATCCTTCAAATGTCACTTTGTCTGGTACCAGCCTGTGCAATTCAAGCTGTCAGGCTGCCCACATTCTGTAGGCCTCCCCCTAGCATGATTAATACACCAGCTTTGGGAAGTGCCTTTGGGCCATTAATTGTTAACTTATGGGCCTCAACAGGACAAATGGGCCACCCAACCCTCCTGGCCCCCTCCCATAAAACTCCACACAGGTTCAGAGTGGGCCGTTATGTGGCAGGAAGGCCCCCCGTTGTATCAGCCCCACCACCCCTGCCTTTAAACCCACCAGCAAGGGAGCATAATAATTCAGCTTATTGTATAAGTAAGAGTTGTTTTACAAAGTGTAAGCTGCATCTTTTTAATGAATGTTGTGTGCAATGGAACGTACTGTTTTTCCCAATCAACTAACAGGTATATTGCATTAGAGGTCATGTAGCTCGGTCTCCCATTTACTTAAAAAAAAAGCAGAAACACCATACTGTCAGACCCTTGCATTCATGTTAAATTCATCATTAAGATATATTTACAAGAGTAAATGCACAAAGTCTGAAGGCAACTTTATATTGAAAGCACAGTGCCTGACTTACCTGATGGATGTTATATGGAAGATGACTCATACGGAGGCCCTCTTAGAACCCTGACTGAGTTGAGGCATTACAAAGCAGTGAACTGAAAACCAGAAAAGGGCCATAAATTATACCAGTTAACCTTTATATAATATAATGGCAGGGTTTATATCGTCTGTTTACTGTTGACACCTGCTGGTCGTTTAAATCACATCTTGTTCAATTCTGGCACATCTGTTAATATTTTTAAACAATATACAACCTGAACTCCTTTTAGAACAAAGTTTCCTTGATGGTTCAGCCATTTAGTATCTGATGTATTCATCTGTATTCTTGCATGATGTAATGCTTGCCAACAATTGAAACCATTCCTATGTCTGACTGGTGGAAGCTGGAGATTGTATACATGATTTTCCTCGTCAGTGGATTTAGCACACTAACAGTTCTTCATGCCTGCTTCCGGGAATTCCAGACATTATTTGCATCTTCTGTAAGCAGTGTGCCTTGTGAGTCATTGATAAGGTGCTGCAGTTGAAGGGGGGCCATTTTGTTTCTATAATATCATTCAAAGCAATAGGCTGGGGTCTTCACAAATTTAACAGGGACTAAATTGAACACCCCTCAAAAATGTGTGCTATAAGACAATATGCATTAATCCAACTTATTGCCTCAGATGCAGACAGCTTGCCAACTTTGTGTTCCCTCATGATTTTTATGCACGGGTACGTGCAGCCAATGCTAAAGGTACTGTTAACTGACTGCAAGCATCACCAATGGAGCCAATTCATGAGAAGCCAATATACTAAGCCTGCCACTAGGGAAGTTCAGACTACTTCCACTAAGATTGCTCATGTCCAAAGTCATTTGCAGGATGTTACAGCAGTCCATTCATCTGTTCTTGGGAATTCTGAGACATTGCGCCCTATGGTCACCATTCTCCCACCCCTACCCTAGGTATTGGCAACTAATCTGGTGCATGAGCCTGCCACCTTCTCTCAGGCTTCCTGAGGGGCTCCATGCAGGAGGGTGTTTCATTGGCTTTTGTGTGGAATTGTGGTTGGGTTGATTTGTAAGTTTAGTTTTGAATGTTTATTCGGTGTTGTCATGATTAATAACAAGGGAAGATAAGGTTGGGAATGTATTTACAGGTATCTCAGTCACATGAAGTGATCACAGACAGACTGAAAACAGCTCTACTTTTCTCTTCTGCATTTCAAACTAGTCACAGTAGAGTTGGTGGCAAGCCCTGGGCAGACTGGCTCCAATTATAACCTGTGCTTTATTGAGTCCTGCCGGGCTGCTCCAAGCAGTCAAAACATAGTTTCAGCACCTGAGTGATCAACGCTATCTGGAAGTATGATTTTCATTGTATGCATGCTTCCAGCCTCTGTATGGGTTGTACACCAGTGCCATGAGCAAACAATAGCCCTTACAAACAGTTCACAGTGTCATTTGCACATGACAAAGTGAACTGCTGCTGTGTAAAGGCATTGTGACTACTGCCATGAAACCATGCATTGGCTTGTAAGATACACTGCATATGGTCACACAGCACACATATTGGACTCACTTTGGTAAAAGTACATCTCAAGAGTTAATATATGCAATCATTGGCATCCAAAACCAAAAGGAAGTGTGCAATCATTGCAGTGTAATGTTCTCATTCTGCCTGCTTCTTAAAGGCAAGTAAGAATGTAATGTGTTCAGCACTCTTGGAATACAGAGTCTCAGTGACCTCCCTTATGTAATAGTGGGTGGCACATTGGGAGATATTGCAGGCATCACCTGCCTCATCTGATAAGGAGCCAGGCTACACACACATTCACAGCCATGGTTCCCTTCTAAACACAATGCCATCCTCACCCTGTTCTGAGATTATAGTTATAGCTGCAGCAGTTGACAAATTTCACTGCAGGCCACCTCAGTGATGCACAGAGTTTTGACACACTATGCCTTGCTGAGACTCATGGAGAAAAAGCAGGATGGTTATGGCCTCTGCTTGAGACTCTTCTCTCCATCCTGGTGCTCCCTCATCTTGTAATTTGTCCTGCTCTGCATGCTCTACATTGAGTTTCCAAGACATGGTGTAATCCATGTCTACGGCTGCATCCATGTCTAGGAGTACACAGTTTGTACAGAAATTGTTGGGACAGCTCAAAGTTCTGAAGAAGGATCATTGGGCCTGAAGTGTTAACTCTGTTTTCTTTCCACAGCCCTAGTGAGGTTTCCCAACAATTTCTGTTTTTGTTTCTTATTTCCAGCTTCCGCTGTTCTTTGGTTTTTTTGGTTTGCACAGAATCCTTGAAGTCAGGACAAAGTTGTTCAGCATATGCCAAACAACTTCCAGTGAATGTTATCAACTTTGAAGATCTGACAAAACCAGAAAACACTTCCACAGTTGCAGCAACTGCCAGTAGAAGTCAATCAGCAAGTGACCTAAAAGGATTTGATGCTCCCTTAACATTGCAGGGAGTGTCCTTCCTGCTACTGAAGGTCCATTCAACTGTGCATGTTTAAGTGATAATAGTAGATGGAGCACTGAACTCCGAAACCACAGCACTGGTTTTGAATTAATGTCTATTTTGCAAACTTGCACTGGGCACTCCCAGCACATGTGTTAATGCTCTCACCAGTATAACATCTGGCATGCCTTGCAGCAGAATTGTCTGCACACTGCAAGTACCATTTTTTGAACGAAATCGTCACTCTTGGCACTGAGAAACCAAGTAATTCAGTGGAAATATCAGTGTCTGTACTGCACCAAAGAATGACCCAAATATTGGGATTCAAGGGAAAGAGTATCATTATTGGCATGAACTGGGGTGAGCTTCAGATATTGAGTGCTATCTCTAGCATTCCCCACACACCCATTTAATACTATTGTTCACAGAACCTTGCAGCTCTAGGAAAGTATCAGGAGACAATGGACTATAATGATTGTGTTTCCGAGCAAGTATCCTTCACACCCCTCACTTTCCTGAAAGTATTCCTTCAGTTCCAGCTGAACGCAAAGGAAAAGTAACGCAACCTGTGTCTAATCCTATCCTATTCCAATATGTAGGTCGTATTCTATTTGATCGGATGCAGTGCCATCAAACTGTTTTCTTAAAGGGAAATGGCCCACAACCAGAAAGAAATAATGCTGCCTCGATTTCTTCCTGCTGCTATACATTAGTCGTGGGGAAGAGCTCAATATCAGCAAGCAACTGAGCTCACTTTGCTGCCAAAAGGGAACCGTAATGGCAAGACTCATTTGGCAGGGGGTTCAAATCTTAATCAGCCCAAGGTCTCCTTTATGAGCTGTATCCACATCTGTCTTACAGCTGGCAATACTGAGTGACTGTTTCATAAGCAAAGCACAGCCTTCTCATCGCTGAAGAGTCAGAGTGAAGGAACTCTTCTTGCATCTGGAGGTGGGGAACTGTGAGTAATGGCAGAAGCGAGAGGCTGTGAAGCCTGTCACCCACTGGCCATTCTCCTGAACCTACCTCCTGTTCCACCTTGAAGCAGGGGAGGTCCAGTTAAGGTTCTTACACTTTCAATACATTGAAGGAATTTGCAAAGCGTTAATGCGATGATAAAATGTATCAAGTAACCTTTTGGTAGAAAAGGGAATTGCAAAAGATGTTTTTTAAAACCTGAAAAATAAATAAAAATCAATGTGGTGAACATGAAGAGTTCCATTTAGGTTGATACAGGTTCCTTATGGCTTCACTGCATGGAAGATAGGAGCACCTCCTTCCCATACCACACTTTTCTGCTGTTGGACAGGAGGAAGTGCAGCGTTAGGATAATTCCAGGCTTTGCAAACCCATCCCAGGGTATAAACTCCATTCTGGGAGGTTCAGAGTTTGACTTGGGGCTGGTGGTGGTTGTGCAGCACAAAGATTACAGCAATACTCCTCAAGTATGTGTCAGCAGACACAGTGAAATAGCCAGTCTTTTTTCATTTTGCAGGCAGTTTTCCATTCAAATATTTAAGGCGCAGGAGATTGAAGTGGTTTGATAGCTTTCTGGATAGTTTTCTTGATTGTTCTTTTGCAGCTTGACTATTCGAATGATCCTATGCACCTCTCACACATTCACCAACTCACTACACTTAACCCAGATGCTTGCATCCTCCCAGATAGTATGCTGCATTTTGAGGCATTCAGTAGAAGTCAGCTTCCATCTTATTCAGAATTGAATAATTGAAGAACTTTGAGGGTAATTTTGGTATGGCAGAATTCTACAGAATAGCAAATTGGCAGACTATTTTGCATTTCTCCTGCTTTTGCAACTACATAACTACAGAGGTGTAAATATCTACTTAATATAATTTTTCTTTCTCCAAATTTCTCCCAACACTAAAGCTCTCCACTCAGCACCTATGGAACAGCTTGCTGGTGAAACTGATAATATTAACATGCTCTGTCAGCACCAAAGCTGCTGGTCTGTTCACCAAACTATTTCCCCTATTTCTCTCATATTTCCAGACACATTTCTCTGAGAAATAGTGATGAGGCACTGGATACTAGCCTCCAGTCACATAAGCAACTTTCTATCACCATCCACTGTCTCCAATTTTGGATCCATCTTGCCAAATTAGCCTGGATTCCATGTGTTTTTATCTTCTGTATCAGTCACCCCTGTGGGACTTTGTCAAATATTTTGCTGAAATCCTGTATAAACTACTCTAATTACACTACCTCAACTGCACCTCTTTTGATCAAATTTGTTCAGCATGGCCTTCCTTTGACAAAGCCATGTTGACAATCCCTGATCAAAACTTGCCTCTCCAGGTAGAGATTAATTCTCTCCAATAGTTTTCCAACCATTGATGTGAGACTCACATATGGATTATAGCGGCTTACCTTTACCTTCCTAAATCCCTGGTTTCTCTTTAACAAATGTGGGCCACGGCCTCTGACTTATCACCCTCCCCTTTCAGGATGTCATGCAGACATTCAGTGACATCCCGGACTGTGGTCCCAGTAGGTCAATATGCCTTCCTGGAGTCACATCTGTGGCTGTAGGAAAGCCAGTCTGCACCCTTCGCTATAGAGAGTCACCTATCACTACTTCCTTTGGACTCCTGCTCCTCCACACTTGTTGAGTTGGGCCACCCATAACGCTGTGTTCCCCAGTGGGACCTTCACTCTCATCAATTTCCAACGCAGAAAAATGGTTATCGAATAGGGTGCCCTCTGCGGTTTTCCTCTCTTCCTGCCTCACCCCTTTTCTCTGCCTGGTGGTCACCCATTCCATCTCTGACTGCAACTCGTTAACCTGTAGAGTGAGCTAAATCAGAAAATGTGCTATTCACGTGGCCTTCAGCCTCACCATTATACCTCTGCACCTTCAGCCAATACTCAAGTTCCAAGGTGTTTGAGCTGGTGGCATTTCCTACAGGTATAGTCACCCAGATTGCCAGAAGCATGCAATAATTCCCACACGCTGCTGACAGTACAACACACTGACTTAGGCTCTCCTGTCAGTATCAATTAAATTTAAAGAACCTTACATTTGGGATTACTGGGAAAAAGTTAAATTATTACCATGATTACCCAAATGCAAAATGCTCAAATAACTGTAAAGACAGTGTAAATCACAATAGAATGCTATAAGATAGTATTGAGTGGTTGAAAAAACAATAAAGATAGAAAAGAGAAATACCTACCCATCACATACTCGAAATGTCGCACTGGCATGTTGACTCAATGTTGCAGGACTGTAGTGGCTTATATCCAAGTTCCTTTCCCTGTAATGAAGCAAGAGCCTATTTCTACAGGGCAAGGTGAGTGGAAGGACAAATGGAAATGCAAACAAACAAACAGCTTCCACCACTCCCCTAAATTCCCGTTGATCAAACTGCAGCTACTTTTATTCAAGGTGAGGCTGCATTCATTTGCATGAGGTGGAGATGTGAAGTGTTACTTTTCAGCCCATGATGACTAAATCTCCCACTGAAAAAAAAAGAAAGAGGAGACTGCAGTCTAGAAATCTAGAAGCTCAAATAGAAAATGCTAAGATCAACAAATAATAGGTTGATCAGTATTTGAAAAGAGAAACAAATTTTTTGAGAGTTTAACAGCCATAAACCGGTAGTGGGGTTGGCAAGTATGTAGGTTGGATATACCAGTAGGTCTTTTTCTTTCCTTCATAAGATGTTATAAAGGCGAGTCATGAAAATTGCTGAATAATTTACACAGAGAATCTCAGTGGAGCAATGAAAGATATCAGAAAGCCAAAAGGAAGTGAAAATGGCGCCAAAATGAAGTAGAAATTGGAGGGGGGCATGCAGACTGGGAAATGGGGATAACAGTCAAGTTGTCAAAGTCAGTGTTTGTGCCTGAGGGTTGCAGGTTTCCAAAACACACTGGCTTTCAGGAAACCCTTTTTATTCAGTGAGTGATACCCTCTGTTGTCTTTCTTCTATTAAAATGCGCTTTGATCATTCTTGTCGACGTACAAATTACTTTGTTATAAATAAATGAAATACTTCATTCACTAAAACTTTAATGTATTAATAATTTCCATAGCAGCTATTGTATTTTATTGGCATTGTTCCAACAGCTGTTTTTATTTTAAAATGCAACATTTCTTTGTCTTATTGCATGAGCTTACATGGTATATGTTACCAGATATTTAATTTTATTTAATGGTTCTTTTCTCTTTGGGACTATAGTGTAGCCACTGGATTAGGCCTCTGGGAGGTGATTAGGCACTGAATATAATATTAATGTGCTATTTGCAGCATTAACTGTTACATGTAAATATGTTGGTTATCACAAATATGAATCAGACACTCTGTAACTAGATAATGACTGGGTTTTAGCTTGTAGTGCTCTTGGTATGTTGGGCACATTAAAACCGTGTTAGTACTGATCAATATGCAAACTGCATTCAGAGCTCTCATATCAGTTGACTTCTGTCTGAATGTTTAATTTAGGGGCTCAGGAATTTCTACAGGAATTGATGGCTGTCAAACCTGAGCTTTGAGTAATAAAGAAAAATCTCATGATCTCAGGCTAATTGCGATCTTGGTCACGGTCAATGTTAAGCATCTTTCAATGGTGGTTGGTTCTGTGTAATCTAAAAGGACTAGTAGCAAAATGAGGCAAAACCCTCCCCATCCCAGTAGTAAAATGGGAATTAAATAACTCTCAATGTGAATATTTGCAGAGGCACAGCTCCCCATAGCTTTGTCGTCAGTGAAGCCCTCTTCCTATCATAGATATCTGGTGTAAATGAGTTGCTCTTTTAGTACAGAAAACCTATTGCACAACTATTGTAAAGCTCAGTGTCAACAAAACAGGAAATCTAAGAGTGGCAATATTTTTTAGCAACAGAAAAACACAAATATGTTTGTACAAAATTGACTTGGAAAGTTTTGATGACAGATTGTTTTTTTTCTTATTGTTTCCAGATTTTGATGGCTGTATTTCTTACGTGACATACAATGGAGAAACACTGCCCTTCACTGGGCAGCACAAGGATGTTACAATATTGAAAAGTGATCCTTCTGTTAAATCAGGATGTAGAGGTCCTAACGTGTGTGCAAGTGACCCATGCTCAGGGGGACTGATGTGTGTGAACCAATGGTATGCATATGATTGTGTCCCACCCGGAGAATGTGCTTCCAGTCCTTGTCAGAATGGAGGGAGCTGCGAACCGCTTCCACAATCTGGATTTACCTGCACATGCCCTGAACTCTATACCGGTGAAACATGCAAGACAGTGGTGGCGTGTGTCGGTGTTCAGTGTCCCTCAGGAACTATTTGCAGAGCTGGAGTGGATAAAGGCTACACCTGCAGTGCTAAACCGCAAACGGAGGAGCTTTCTTTGCCACTCTGGGCTGTCCCTGCGATAGTTGGCAGCTGTGCCACGTTCCTTGCTCTCGTCGTCCTTGGTCTGATTGTGTTTAACCAGTGTCGAGGCAAAAAGGCAAAAGTTCAAAAGGACGGGAAGTCAAATAAGAAGAAAGAGAAAAAGAAGAAAGGTAGTGAGAATGAAGGCTTCGATGATCCAGATCATCTCCCTCCATATGATGAGGAGCTGACTGTGAGAAAGCAGCCTGAAGGAGTTCCAAAACCTGATATAATTGAAAGGGAAAATCCCTACTTGATCTTCGATGAGACAGACATCCCACACACGACAGATACATTGCCAAGTGGGCAGCCCTGTATAGGCCCTGAAACAGAACTTGAGCATTATGACATTGAAAATGCCAGCAGCATTGCCCCTTCAGATGCAGACATTATCCAACACTATAAGCATTTCCGTAGTCATACCCCTAAATTTTCCATCCAAAGACACAGTCCACTGGGGTTTGCCCGACAATCTCCCCTCCCACTAGGAGCGAGCAGTTTAAGCTATCAACCTTCCTACAGTCAGGGATTGAGAACAGCCACACTGAGTCACAACACATGCCAAAATCCTAACCCGATGTCTCGGCATAGCCCTGCACCATTCTCAAAGCCAGGAACTTTCTACCGTAATAGCCCAGCAAGAGACTTGCACCTAGCAAGAAGGGAAGGAAGCCCTAATGATATACATTCAGATGTTTGCCAGCCTGGTATTTTTAATTATGCTTCACGACTAGGAAGGAGGAGCAAAAGCCCCCAGACCATGACCAGCCATAGTCATGGTTCAAGGCCCGGCAGCCGCCTAAAACAGCCTATTGAGCAGATTCCTCTGGAGACCACACCTCCTGTAGGATTGTCCATTGAGGAGGTTGAAAGACTCAATACCCCTCGCCCTAGAAACCCAAGTATCTGTAGCGCAGATCATGGACGGTCATCCTCAGATGATGACTGTAGAAGACCTCTTTCCAGAATGAGAAACCCAGCTGATGGTACGCCTGCCCCAGAATCATCTTCAGACAGTGACTCCCACGAGTCCTTCACCTGCTCTGAGTTTGAGTACGACAGGGACAAGCCTGCAGTTTACACTTCACGAGTGCCAAAATTGTCTCAAGTCAATGAATCTGACGCAGATGATGAAGACAATTATGGTGGCAAACTGAAGCCACGGAGATATCATGGTCGTAGGGCAGAAGGAAATTCTACAGTCCTACAGGCAAGTCATGAAGACTATAAGACACAACCCAAGCTTGGACCACATGGAGCTGCGGCAGGAGCATTTAATTGGGACAGTCTATTAAATTGGGGTCCTGGGTTTGGGAATTATGTGGATGTTTTCAAAGATCTTGCATCACTTCCAGAAAATGTATCAACAGAGGCAAAAGAAGAAGCATTAAACACTGTTGCACAAAGTGCAGCTACATCTAATGATGCAGAAGCAGAAGAATATGTATAGATATAATTTATATAGACTGTTAACTTTAATACATTAATAGCTGCAATTCACTGTCAGTGAGAAGCTGTGTACTGGAACCCTTTCAAAACCATGTCCTGCTCTCATCAACCTTTGCCAGAAGCTGTAGCTCATAATTTTCTGCTGATGAAGAATTTTGTTCTGAGATGAATATTGTCTTTCAGGGTTCCACTGCATTTACAGCACATGAAGAACAATTGCATTAAAAGCACAGAAGGATCACAGTGATGTTTGTGTTCCGCAGTTGCGGAATATTTTTCCTGACTTTTTCTTTTCAGAACTGAAAACATATGTGTTTGATCTATTTGAGCACAGTGTGTTTATTATTCAGCCACTGGCACTAAAACAGCACACAAGTTGGCTAGCAATTGAAATAGTTGTGCCAATGTTGGGAGAGTGTTTCAGAACTGCCTTGGTATAGATTTCTCTCTCCCTCCCCTCACCTTCCGCTATACATTAGTCTGTCTTCTCAGTGGGTGCAGTTTATTCTGTCATAAAGTAAATGGATCAGCACCCAGTAGAACTATGTGAACTGTTCAGTCTAGCATTGGAGAAAGATTCATTTTGTTATTTTAGCGTTAGGAAACCTTGTTCTCACTTGCTTAAAAAGCAGTGTTCCCCTCCATTGTTTGATATGGGGCCAATATGAGGGAAAACTTCAAAAAATATCTGGCCTAGTTTGGCATAGAGCTAACCTTCAAAATTCTGGTGCAAACTTTAAATTCTTTTCTGTGTCCTATTTTCAGGCATCTTACTTTTATACCATTTTAGTACCCTGTAACGTTTTTTTAAAAAGACAGCTCTGTTTGTTACTGATGATATTTTCTTATGAAGTTTAAAGAAAAATGGTTCATGTTTCTTACTTTCAGGGAAGGTAAGATTGAGTACATTTTGCATTTGTTACTTATGTAACACCAGTTTTTTCATTTTTGATATAAGTGTAACATACTGTATCCTTTGTACACATAAATGCCAAATATAGAAATAAACTATTTATTTTAAAAAAGTTATTATTCTTTTATAAGATTAGTTTGCTTTTAGTAAAATGATATTTTGATTTTTAAACACTCTTCTAATGTAATATTTGCCTGAGCTAAATGAAATCTGGAGACCTCATTTATCATATTGCTCATTCACTTTGAGCTTGACTCCTGCAACGATTGAAACTGTGCTCAATGTACGTAACCTAAAGGGAATCAATTTGGCTAATCTCACTTTCTAGACTAAACTGCACTGAATTTGACACTAATTGTCCCTAGGCAAGGACTGTCAATCAGAGGATTCTCAAGAGTGACTAATTAGGAAATGCAAGGATCATATTAGAGCAATAAGGATGGGCAGGGCATAGTGTTGAATCAGAAGGTGCTATAATTTGCACCTAACCTGTGCTTTATCCCACCCACGATGGTTTATCCTGACATTGGTTGAAGTAGGGAAATATAGTTAGATTTTCTGATGCAGCATAAAAGTTCACAAATAATCAATTTACACTTCATGATATATCTTTATTACATGCCATCGCAGGATTTATTTTTCACTGGCCTCAAAGCCAGGCAGAAATAGCTGTGTAACTCAGCCAGTTCAAACTGGTACCTGTGTAACCATGTAAGACTATCAGGTAGATTCTGGATAGCATATAGTTATTGTTTGTAAGAAGTGATGTAAGAGTTTTTATTGCCTCTCTAGTTGCTCCAGTGGGTGTGAACATTATGCTTGAACCACTGAAATCAATGGATAGAATTTTCCCTTCCCTGGCATAGTGTGTGCAATAGCGAGACAGATGAAAAAGTACCAAGGGATTGAAACAAAATCAGAATCTCGATGTTAAGGTAACATTTCTGATTTTCCTCTCCAGTCTTAAATGGCAACTTCAGAATCTCAGCATTGAGCGGTGACTACCTTATTTCCATGCATTTGCAGGAGGAAGCAATAGCCTACTAGTTTTATCCCTGCACTTTAATCCTGAAATTCAATTCATATTCTAGGGACCCAGGTTAAAATTCTGCCAATGGCAGATGGTGGAATTTGAATTCAGTAAAAGAATGTGGAATTAAGAGTCGAATGATGACAATGAAACCATCGTCAATTGTCGGTAAACCCCATGTGGTTCACTAATATCCATCAGGGAAGGAGATCTCTCATCCATTTCTGATTTGGCCTACATGTAACCCCAGACCCAAAGCATTGAGGCTGACTCTTAACTGCCCTCTAAACAATTAGGGATGGGCAATAAATGCTGGCCTAGCCAGAGATGCCCATATCTGTGAGTGAATTTTAAAGAAAGTCTAATTAAGACCAGATTCACTTCATTTTATAAGCTATTTCAAAATCTTTTCTCATTGTCTGAGAAGCTAGACAGTGGAAATTGTTAACAGCGTAATCAAAGTATAATGTAGAGGTGCCGGAGTTGGACTGAGGTGGACAAAGTTAATAATCACACAATACCAGGTTATAGTCCAACAGGTTTATTGGAAGCACTAGCTTTCGGAGCGTTGCTCCATCATCAGGTGATTGTGGACAATAAGATTATAAGATACAGAATTTATAACAAAAGATTACAGTGTCATACAGTGATATATTGAACAAACCTGGATTATTAAGTCTTCCATCTTTTAGAATACAGATTTTGGTTCATTACTATATAAATCCCTCATGTAAATCTGGGCTACAGCCAGAAGTGCTTGGCATTGCCCAGCACATGTCAAGATTCTTGGCACGAATGGCCATTTTTAAAATATGTTGTGCACCCAGTCAAGCACTGGATCTACCCTGTACAGTTTGTGGCATTTGCCCCAGACATAGGAGATTTGGGAAATTGGCAAACATGGATTTGAAGGTCCTGGTGGATATGTTGATGCAGACGAGGGATACCATCTTCCCACAGGACCAGCAGAGGAGGCCACAACACCACATTTTGCCAGCTGGGTCAGTGCAGTCTCAATCTTCTGGAAGAATGCCCAGCAATGCAGCAGAGGGTGATTTCTACCCAGTCTGCCAGATTAAGTGCCTTTATCTGCTGTCTGCTACCTCACCCTCATACTAACTCTGTTGCCACACCCACCTCCACACAAGGGTACACTGTAGCCCTCTCACTGCCATAAATGCCATCATCCCTCATTCACTCTCATTCACCCAATGCTCCTAGACCAGTAACTATGCATGGCCTCTGTGCCCCCTACTCACTCAGTCAGACTACCTTTTCTCTACCTACACCAGCACTAACAGCGGTACCAGCCACTTTCATTTCACTCAGTCTCTCCTTATGTCTCACTCCAGTAGCAAACAGACCAAAATAGGGCAGGAAGAGTACAGCGTTTGGCTCCTCATCGCCAATGATCCTCCCAAGTGGTTGGCTGTACGTACCCACAATCCTGGGTTGATATCAGATGAAGCCTTTGACTGTATGGGAGCCCCTGACTTCATTGAGGACTCTGGCTTTGAGACATGGTCATTTGGTTAAAATACATGCTGTGTACTTAACACAGGTTGCTAGTGCATGCTGTAAATGTGATATTGAGATAGGATGGTGCATTACAACAAACTCCATCTCCTTGATTGATGACTGCTAAGAATCCTGAAGTTGGTGAAGTAACCCCAGTGAGTACGTAAGATGTGCAGAGGGCAGGATGAGTTAGTTGGTTGCAGGATGTGATGGGTGAGAGCATATTCGGTGGACGTGGTACATGGAATATTGAGAGTTGTAGTCCTTGAGTGTTGCTGAAAAGCATGTGAAGTGAGAGAGTTAGAGGGAGTGGTGACCCTGTGAGTGTGATGGCCCTTTCCTTTTGGAGGCTAGAAAATCAGTGACCTCCTTGTACTACTGGGCTTCCCACTTCACCCAGGGCACAGCACTGAAGTTGGCAGCCATTCGGATTCTGGCTTTTCTCTGGTGCTGTGGTCTCCAGTGGCAGTTCTTCCTCTCCACCAACACCTCCAACTCCATGTCCCTGTTACTCTGGGTCATGGCTTTAATGATGAGAATGGAGTAACAGAGTTGTTAGGGGTCTTTCCTGGCTTTCAGCATCTAAAGCTGTGTGGAGTCGCCTTTAAGTATATGTAATATATATTATTAAATGTAATAATTCTAATTAAATATGGCAGCAGTGAGATGAATGCCCCTGGATGTCCCACCAGTGACAGGTCTGTTCTGCTACACAGAAAGGTACCAAGAGCTTGGGTTCACACTTAGTAAGGTGAAGAGTGGAAGAATGCATGAGCAAAATTGCTCTGGCCATGACGGACTGAGCAAAGCACTTTATAGAGTCACAGAGATGATGAGCACAGAAACAGATCCTTCAGTCCAACTCGTCCATGCAAACCAGATATCCTAAATTAATCTAGTCCCATTTGCCAGCACCTGGCCCATATCCGTCTAAAGCCTTCCTATTCATATACCCATCCAGTTGCCTTTTAAATGCTGTAAGTGTACCAGCCTCCACCACTTCCTCTGGCAGCTCATTCCGTACATGCACCATCCTCTGTGTGAAAAAGTTGCCCCTTCGGTCCCTTTTATATTTTTCCCTCTCACCCTAAACCTATGCCCTGTAGTTCTGGACTTTCCTATCCCAGGGAAAAGACCTTGACCATTCATTCTATCCATGCCCCTCATTATTTTCTATTATTCTATAAGGTCACCCCTCAGCCTCTGATGTTCCAGGCAAAGAAACCCCAGTTTATTCAGCCTGACACTATAGCTCAAACCTTCCAGGCATGGCAACATGCTTGGAAGTCTTTTCTGAACCCTTTCAGCTTTAACAACATCTTTCCTATCGCAGGGAGACCAGAATTGAACTCAGTATTCCAAAAGTCCTATGCAGCTGCAACATGTCTTCCCAACTCCTGTACACAATGCCTTGACCAATAAAGGAAAGCATACCAAATGCTTTCCTCACTATCTTATATACCTGCAACTCCACTTTCAAGAAAATATGAACCTGCACTCCAAGGTCTCTTTGTTCAGCAGCACTCCCCAGGACTTTACCAGGAAGTGTATAAGTCCTGCCCTGATTTATCTTTGCAAAATGGAGCATCTCATATTTATCTAACTTTAACTGAACATAAAAAATTCTGCCCCCTATGAATCAGCCCTTAATGACGTATCCATATAGCTTACTTCAATGGGGTAAGATTGTCAGTCACAAAGCCTTGATTACAATGCTCTGCATCAATTAACAGTGAGTTTGCATGTGAAGAATGCAGTACCAGTGGACAGCCAGGTAAGAAATGTTTTTAGAATTCTAATTGTTAAGTTATTTTTGATTCAGTCCTTAATGAGAATCAGAGCAGCCACTTTTGGATAGCTTCATTCATAAACTTTGGGAAGAATCCTTTGAGCCTAAAGGCACAAAGAAAACTGAATTATTCAGGATGGCAGTGTCCCAGAACCCCTCCACCTCCAACCAAATTGAGTTCTTGGCACCAAGACATCATCAGCTCCACCTCCCTGCCCTGCTGCCAATTTGAGGCCCTTAAGTAGTCAATTCATGATCATTTAAGGATCGCTTAAGGGCCAATACCTGCCTGGACTACAATTGTCTTAGTTCCATGTGGGTCTAAAATAGAGCCAGCCGACCCAGCTGATAAACATGTGTGGCCAGGCAGTCAGTTGGTATGGGAAAGGTAGGCCCTCGATCTGTATTAATCTGTTCACAATCGTGGGACTGCACACAGGATGAGAGTCAGCCCCCTTTCTATGTTTGTGACCCTCCTCTTCCCTTGCCCTCCCCATCCCCCAGGGACTGCTGATTGGAGAATATGCACCGGTTTTATTCTAGACTGTCAGCTCAGGTATCTCACTAGCTGTTGAGCATGCGAGTGAGTACCCAAGAAAAATGAAAGATTCCACCCCATTGCAAGAAGGGTATTCTTAAGAAGTAGGAAATGTGAATAGCTTATTAATATCTGTTTCAAATCATGGAGACCCATCATTTGGCAGCAGAGCACCAATCTCCATGATACTCCTGTTGGGCTCAGTGCATTGGGTGTAGACTCTGATAATGGACCCCAGGAGGCAAAATGACCCAGGCACCATGTTGACTGTATTGAGGTGAATTTGTCCCAAGCTGACCCCTGACTCTGGATAAATCCTTGTGTGTGTGTGATTTAAACAAATTGTTTGTAAAGGTTCCCAGTAGAGTGTACATTTTCTGGAGGAGGGTACGCCTTGAAACAAATTGAAATTTTACGAGAAGGAAGAAACCTTTGTGAATCCACAAAGCCAGTGAACGAAACACAAAAATAATTTCTTAATCCATGGAAATCCTGTCAAAGGACTGTGGGAAAAAAAGCAAGTCTAATACATTTTTGAGTGGATTTCTGAACTGTCAAAATAAATAGAAACAATTCAAATAAGAATATACCGATAAACTAAGCTGTCATTGCTATCACAGCGCCAGGGACCCAGGTTCGATTCCAGCCTTGAGTGACTGTGTGGAGTTTGCACATTCTCCCCGCGCCTACATGGGTTTCCTCTGGGTGCTCTGGCTTCCTCCCACAGTCCAGAGATGTGCAGGTTAGGTGACTTGGCTCTCCTGAAGAAGGGCTTATGCCCGAAACGTCGATTCTCCTGTTCCCTGGATGCTGCCTGACCTGCTGCGCTTTTCCAGCAACACATTTTCAGCTCTGATCTCCAGCATCTGCAGACCTCACTTTCTCCTCCATGTTAAATTACCCATAGTGTTCAGGGATGTGTAGGTTAGATGTCATGCACTTGATGAAGGAGCATCGCTCCGAAAGCTAGTGTGCTTCCAATTAAACCTGTTGGACTATATCCTGGTGTTGTGTGATCTTTAACTAGGTTAGATGTATTAGTCAGGGGTGAATTTAGAGAAATAAGGTAAGGGAGTAAGGCTGGGTGGGATACTCTTCGGAGTGTCGGTGTGGACTTGTTGGGCCAAAAGGCCCGTTTCCACACCGTCGAGTTCTAAGTCATAAAGAAGCAAAATTGGCATAGGAAGAGCTTTTTTCACAACTGAGAGATTAGCGGCATCACCACATTATGACTTCAACACTCTAAGGATGTTTTTTAAGAGAGTACAATAACATAACATAGATTATTTGAGTCTAGGAATAATGAATACCAAATATCATACTGTGCATGTAAAGTGGTGACAGTTGACATGAATATAGATGTCAGTCGACAGTGACACAATCAATTTATATTTTACCTTTAAGTAATAAAATCTCCCAAGGCACTTCACAGGAGCATTATTAAACAAAATGTGACAGTGAAACACATAAGGAAACAATAGATGACCAAAATCTCAATCAAAATGGTAGCTTACAAGGGATGCCTTAAAGGGGAAAAATGAGACAGCAAAGAGGTGTATGGAGGTTATTCAAGGACAGGGTCACTGAGAGGGGAGCCATTAAAATTAAAGATGTTCAAGAATATGACATGTCTCAGAGCATTGTGGGATTGAGGAGGCTATAAATGTAGGGAAGTACAGAATTTGGAGCGATTTGAAAATTAGGATGACAATTCTAACATCAAGGTTTTAATTAACTAAGTGTCAATATACGTCACTGAGTACAGTGGGAAATAGATGACCAGAACCTAGATTACGTTAAACCAGAGGAAACAGTGCTTTGGATGTCCCCAGGTTTACAATGGGTAGAATATGGCAGACCAGCCAGGGGTGTATTGGAGCAGTAAGTTTCGAGTTAATATCGAGTGACAGATTCTGTTGGCTCTATTACTGCCTACTTACTGCTGATGCCAATTCGGGGTTTGGTTATCAGTGTGGATTCTTGGTTGTAGGGGGAGTGTGGGTTCAGCACGAGACCTGGTATCAGCGGCGGAGGCGAGGTGGGCCCAGTGGTGAAGAAATGGTGCCTCAAGAGTGGCAAATCCTTCATTGGTGGGTCTGGGACAGACAGCGGTGGAGATGTAGGTGTTATTGGTGGGTCTGGGACAGGTAGTAGTGAGGCGGTGGAGGTGTCATTGGGTGTGGTGCAGGGAGTAGAGAGGCGATGGAGGTGTCATTGGTGGGTATGGTGCAGGCAGCAGTGAGGCGGTGGAGGTGTCATTGGTAGGTGTGGTGCAGGCAGCGGAGGTATTATTCGGTGGGTCTGGGGCAGGCAGCAGTGAAGCAGTGGAGGCGTCATTGGTGGGTGTGGTGCAGGCAGCAGTGAGGCGGTGGAGGTATCATTGGTGGGTGTGGTGCAGGCAGAGGTGAGGCAGCGGAGGTATTATTTGGGTGTGGTGCAGGCAGCGTTGAGGCGATGGAGGAGTCATTGGTGGGTGTGGTGCAGGCAGTGGTGAGGCAGTGGAGGTATTTGGTGGGTGTGGTGCAGGCAGCGGTGAGGCAGTGGAGTTGTAGGTGTTATTGGTGGAGTCAGCTCAATACTCATAGTGGAGACGGCTGAACAAAGATAGACTCTCCCTCAGGTATATCTTTTTCATTCTTGAACTATTTAAAATGGTGCCAGATTGAAGTGACAGTTCAAGCTTTTCACTGCGTCTTACTGTATTGTTCGTTGTAAAATTCAAGTGACAATAAGTCATTTCATTCAATTCAATTAGGTTATAATCTGGCTGAACATTGCTAGTTTTGGTGGTAAACAGGCATGGTTTGTGAACAGACATATGTTTAGAAATAGAAAAAGTTGTTGTTCTTAACTGAATGCATCTTGATGTACTGTATCAAACTTGTTTAGCTTTTGATAAAGTTACATGCCAAGAATGCAAAACCCCCACTGTTTTAACCTTGCATGCCTCACTCTGTGGAGAAAGTAAGGACTGCAGATGCTGGAGATCAGAGTCAAGAGTGTGTTGCTGGAAAAGCACAACAGGTCAGGCAGCATCCAAGGAGCAAGGGAATCGATGTTTCAGGCATAAGCCCTTCATCAGCCTCATTCTGCCTATGATTGGTATGTCCTTGTTTGCTGTGATCTGCCTGTGCTGCTCGCAAAACAAAACTTTTCACTGTACTTAGGTACATGTGAAAACAGTAAAACAAATCAAATCAAATATTATAGCTTTCCAAAAAAAATGGTGTCTTTATATTCTGAATTTTACAAAATACCAACATCTGCTCAAATATACTTGTTTATTTTAGCCCTTTAACAATGCTGCTCACATTGAGTCTCTCATCGGCAAAGCAGACAAGAGCATTAACGTACAAGTGGTTGAGTCACAAATTAGAATCTGAAACTCAGTTAAGAGTGTGTGCTCCAGATGGGCTGTGGTTGCATAAAGTACACCCTTTGGCAGTGACCCATAAGATACTTTGCCTGTATTAAATCAAACATAAATGATCCCTTAGTTAGATCAGTATGTCAGCACCAACTTATGCCAAGGGCTTTAAAGTTGCACAGAATGCAATATTGCATCCATAATTGCTGATAGTCACAGTAGCAGTATAAAATACTTGTTTACTGAGAATGATACCACAATTCAATAAATTTGTAAAGAGAACATGATTCAAAATAAGTGAATTAAGTGCAGTATACCTAAGAAATCCAGCCAACCCCAACTGGGTATTATTAAATATACATTGGCAGAAAAGGAACCTATAACCTTCAATGAATAGTCAGACTTTCATTGAATTTCTCATAGATTTTAATTTCTAAACAGACCAAGCCTTTGACATATTGGACAAGATGCATCCTTGTCCAATATATCAACTGAGTACTGCACAATTGTACTTCAGGTCATCGCTATGTCAGAAACCAAAGCTTGAGAGTAAAGGTGAGGTACAACTAATCATCAACAGCAGTGTAACAGATCAGGATGGCATGTCAGCACCCCGAATGGCTAAGATTGTTCGGCTGTAGGAAATTTACTAAACACTCTTTTATAAATCATTTGTTCCTTGATCAAGGATCACATACAAATGACTGTACTGTGGCTTCTTGCCCAGATTTAGTTGGAAGATCTCTGGTTTTGGGTGTTTCGGTTTTGACCAACTTAACACCACTTCTAGCCTCTGTCCTCCACAATTACTGACACAACCTGGTCTACTACTACATCCACATGACCCAATACATGAAGCATTTCCATCCTCAGTTCTTCATTCATCCAGGAAACAAACCTTCCCATAAACCACTTACAACTCCAGCCTCAAACTCCGTTAACCATTGACTACCATTTATTATAACCCCTCCAGAGCAATTGAGTTGGTCATCCACCTTCAATCCTCAGTCAAAACTTCTTTATTAACAACTTCTGTTGTTGCCTCTTAACTTGAGTGAGGATATGCAGAGAATTTTAAGAAAAAGCATACAAACTTGTATGCACCTGATCCGAAGTAATCTCAGTCATTCTTCAGCTGTTATGAAAAAGCAAGAGTTTTATGTTTTACCGAACTACTCTGTTCTCTGCCAAAATTGTTCGGTGCTCTGGAACATTTCCAGAGGACACAGGTAACAATTAATTTTAACATTTCTCTTCCAAGCTCTTTGTACCTTATCTCTGACCTAAGTGCCATTTGCTCGTGGGTTATTCTTCCAACTGCCCTTCCATGGAAGCCAATTCTATCTCCCTGACACACTCCCATTAAATCTCTAAATCATTCCCATCCCTTCCCAAAGCACATCTTGGATATTAGACAACCCTGCTCTCTCAACTCCATTTCTATTAAATTCCTGACCAACCAAGTTGTCTTCTTTTTGACATGGCGCCTGACATTATATAATCATGGGACTTTATAAAACAATGGTTTAGCATCAACTGCCGTATTGTGTCCAATCCTGGGCATTAACTTCAAGTCTTTGGAGAAGTGCAGGAAAGATTAACAAGAATAATTCCAGGGATGAGAGACTCCAGTTGTTTGGAAGGATTAGCAAATTTGGGGTTGTTCCTTTTAGAGAATGCAATGTTGAGAGGGGATTTGATGAAGTTTTCAAAATCATGATGGACCTGGGTAGAATATGTAGAGAGAAACTGTTTCCATTTGGATGGGAAAGGGAGAGGAATGAGAACCAGAGCGCATCAATTTAAGGAGATTTGAAAAGGAATCAACAGTGACATTACGCAAAGCCTTGTTTACACAGCAGTTAGGGGAGACAGTGGTGTCGTTGTAATATTACCCAGAGGACACAAGTTTGAATCCCACCATGGTAGATGATGAAATTTCTTTCTCGTCTAATAGTAACCATTGTCATCTGTTGCAAAAAGAACATTCAATTTTGTTCGCTAATGTCTTATAGGGAAGTAAATCTGCCCCTTACTTGGTCTGGCCTAGATGTGACTCCAGGCCCACAGTAATGTGGTTGACTCTTAACCACCCTCTGGGTAATGAAGGATGGGCAATGATGCTAGCCTCGCTAGTGTCACCTACACCCAATGAATGAACAAAATAAAATCTGGAATACACTGTCTTGAAATATGGTAGAGGAAATTTCAAGCATGATTTTCAAAATATAAGTGGGTAGTAGTCTGAAGAGAATGGTATAGCAGGGCTATTGGGAACGAGCAGGGGATTGGGGCTAGACAAATGACTCTTCCAGGTATTGGCATAGACAAAGTGGGCTCAATTTTCCCAGCTCCTGAATAATGTGGGCAATGGCAATTCAATTTAGAAATTACGGTGAGATCAGAAAAATTAGATTCTGAAGAAAGTCGGATTTCTCAACCGACTTTGAATGGTGAGGTGGCATGAGGCTTATTTGCTTCTTTTGTATGTTGTTTGCTATTTTTGCATGAGGCAAAGAGAAGCTAGACAGTGACCATACACAACATGAATGTCACAACAGAAACCTGGTGGCTCCAGCTCACCACCGGGACTCCTTCAAGGCTTTATATCAGCCAGCAGGCCCAATACTTCAGGACATGCTCCATGGGAGAGGCCTACAGCCTCTGTCTGCAGCTTGGCATCAGGCATGCTTCAGACTCACCACATATCATTGTCACACTTACAGCATTTAACAGCTGTATATACGAAAAACACACTGGATGTGCTTCAACCAGACAGCCATGTCTCAAAGCCATATCTAAGTAAATGGGGTTCAGTCATGGGTTACTGCAACAGTAGGTCAAGAGTATCACCTCCTCTCAGTATAAGGGCTGGGATTTGGGACATCAAGGACTGCATCATTACAGTCCCAGGAGTAGGCACAGCCAGAGCAGGATCAGAGCAACCAGTCCAGAGATAACAGTAAGCCAGTCATGGGACCGCATAGAAATCCGCCAGGGATATGCAGCCTCATCAGAAAGAGCCGTCAGGTAGTGGGGTGAGCCACAGTTAATCCAGGGATTCCGATTACTGAATGCTGTGATAGGGAAGCTGAATAATTCAATTTTGAGCATTGATGACAGCATACTGAGATACAGAGGGGATAGTAATTGTGAAGAGGAGGAACCCTATATATAAGTAGAGAAAATAAAGCATGTGGTGGTAAGGTATTCTCTGGGAGGAAGAGTCACCACCACCCCTTCCACTCGAGGAGACAACACATAGCTATATTTGACTTAACTAAGCTGTAGGTGTAAGGCTCAAGGAATAAAGTAAACAGTTGAATGTTCGATAAAGGGTTGGATGTGAATATGGGCAAGACTAACCAAGATGGTTGGCTCGATGATCAGTGGTTAACACTGCTGCCCCACAGTACCAGGGACCCGGGTTTAATTCCACCCTCAGGGGATTGTCCGTGTGGAGTTTGTACATTCTCCTCTGGGCTGTGTGGGTTTCCTTTTGGGGTTCTGGTTTCCACCTACAGTCCAAAGATGTGCAGGTTAAGGTGGAATCCATGCTAAATTATCCATAGTGTCCAGGTATGTGCAGGCTAGGTGTGTTAGCCCTGATAAGTGCAGGGCAACAGGGTAAGGTGGATCTGGGTAGGATGCTCTTTGGAGGGTTGGTGTGGACTCAGTGGGCCACATAACCTGCTTCCATACTGTTGGGATTCTATGATTCTATGATGGGGTTGACAGGGAGAATAAGCCAGAGAAGAATATTGAAGGTTTAGGGAAGTATTAGTGAGACTGAGGCTGTGATTCACTCTGAGTAGCATGATCTGTGTTGCCGTTCACCCTCATCCGAATCACAAATATGCCATTGAAATGGGAAATGGATTCCACCACACCTGAATGGGTGGATAAGTGTTTTTCCCTCTGACTAAGCGGTTCCGTTTTTATGCAATGTTGCACCTTTCAAAGGTCAATGCGGTTAAACAGACCCCCACACATTATAAATTAAAACATCAGTTATCATGTAACTCTGTACGTGGGCATCATTCACTGTACACTGTGTGGTTATAAGTCCTGGCCACAGGCAACCTTGACCATACCATTCAAATGAATCCAACTAATGGCTCAGAACAGATGTAGTTGTGTAAGCTGTAAAAATTCACTTTAGTTGCTGAAGTCACAATCACATTATAAGGCCTTAACGCACACAAAAGGTGCAGAAGCTGCTCATTTCTCATTTTGGACCATTAGATGCCCACACCATTACTGAATGTGCCATGCTGCCTTTATTGAGTAATGTGAGGGCTGGAGTGGGAGAGAGGTTCTTATATTTGCTGCACTACATACAAATCCCTATTGTATACTTGCCAAACAGCTTGAACTGTATATGTCAACACTATGCCAGGTCCATTTTGAGGCGTCCTATTAGCCTTCACGTCCCAGTGTTTCAAGGATGCTATACCATGCTGTGGCTACTGAATGTCACATTTCTGAGGAGCTGCTCTGTTCCTGATATTTCCTACACTGACTCAATGGAACCATCCCCAATGGATCCAGGCACAGAAGCTGCTTTTCTCAATCTCCAACAAACTTGGTGCAACCTCTTACAGTAATGCTTCCAGCCATAGGTGCCCTCAGGATTTGGTGAAAATATAGGACAGCCACTTCTTCTATGGAATGCCGTGCAGGTGAGAGAGAGGGATATTTCCTACACTGACTCAATGGAACCATCCCCAATGGATCCAGGCACAGAAGCTGCTTTTCTCAATCTCCAACAAACTTGGTGCAACCTCTTACAGTAAAGCTTCCAGCCATAGGTGCCCTCAGGATTTGGTGAAAATGTAGGACAGCCACTTCTTCCATGGAATGCCGTGCAGGTGAGAGAGAGGCAGCAGCACAATACTCTGTGCAGAGGTGGAGGACAGAAGACCATGCACATCTGCAATGCAACTTCTTCCACTGAAGCCAAGGAGGGCCAGGTATCTCCCCAGCATCAGCTTCCATGTACGCCATGTCAGGAAATCCATTCAAGTAGTGCTCAGTCTGGTGATGCTGTTAAATCCATAGATTCTCTGGTCTGAACTCCTGGGGAATGCAAGAACACTATGTGACGGTCAATCTGAATTAATGTGAGCTGCGTCATTGTGCCAAATAAGAACAGATGGAATAGCAGCATCTGCAGAGCAGCAATATCAACTGAAGGATGGAGACAGGATAACTTCCTCAGCGTCTTTCAATGGCATTGAGCTTCATGAAATCAGCTTTCACTGACTGGAAGTGCACTCCTACTTGCAAATATAGGTTAATGCTTTGTTCCTCGTGGTTCATATTGATTAATAAAAGGCTAGGTTACAAATTGATGGAAGCCTTCATAACCTCTGATACTTCCTCATTCAATCCTGACATAATTTCATGCTAGTATGGGCACAATGGAAGGAATTGACACTATTCAGACAGGGTTAGAACATTATCTGGTGCTTAGGATGACTAGGATCTGTATTTCCATTCTTGTAGTTGCAGCTGGAATGATATTTGTTGACACAGTTGACAATGAAAAGTGAACACGTATTTACAAATGTGAAGGTACTTTTACAATGCCATTTCACCTATTATGCCCTCGGCAGGTTTTCTTTCTCCTTTCCCTCCCACTATGTCTAGGTGCAGCCCTGGGTTCCATAGTTGGGATGGAAGGGGCCTGTCCTGTTAGTCTTGGAGTTTCTGGCTGGCAGCCCTGGGGCATTTGTGGTGATAGAGCGAACCAAGACCTCCAGGTCCTTGCCAGTAAATGGGAGTGCCAAGTTGTCTCGGTCAACCATTTGTGAAGCCATTCTTTCCACTCTGCAACTGTGAAGGGCAGATCCTGGTTGGGGGAAGGGTGGGGGTGTGTTGGTGTTCGTGGTAGTTGGGAGGGGGGATGTGCTGTATATGTAAGTCTTCCACCGACTAGTACCTACTTGCATGACCCAGTCTCATCATGTGAAAGGGATATCTGGAGTAAGATCAAGGTCTCCTCATTGCCCTATTGCCTTGGAGAAACAGTACTGAGGTATATGAATGGGCAGGTAGGCAATACAGAGGGTATGAGGGTTAGTAGTCTGGGAGTGACGGTTTGGGATGATTGGAGTGAGGGAGGGACAATGCTGCATACTATTGTGTTACGACATGATGGTAAACCCTTCTACTAATTAAATCAGTTGGGGGAAGGGTGGGGGTGTGTTGGTGTTTGTGGTAGTTGGGAGGGGGGATGTGTTGTATATGTAAGTCTTTCACCGACTAGTACCTACTTGCATGACCCAGTCTCATCATGTGAAAGGGATATCTGGAGTAAAATCAAGGTCTCCTCATCGCCCTATTGCCTTGGAGAAACAGTACTGAGGTATCTGAATGGGCAGGTAGGCAATACAGAGGGTATGCAGGGTTAGTAGTCTGGGAGTGACGGTTTGGGATGATTGGAGTGAGGGAGGGACACTGCTGCATACTATTGTGTTACAACATGATGGTAAACCCTTCTACTAATTAAACCAAACACTCAGAAAAGCTCACCTTGCCTTGTGATCTGTTAAAGTATGAGGGACAGAGAACTCCCAAATTCCACTATTTAAAGAAAAAAAATCAATTTATTCTTTAACTCTAAAAGTGAACTCTGTAAAGTTTAATTCTTTACAACTCGAAGCCTAACTGCTTGTTACCTGCCTCCAACTCTATAACAATATTCTGTTCCAATAACTACCCATTTTAAAATTACATAAACTAAATTAAAAAACCAGATAGCGGTAATCGTCTCTGGTATCCTCCTTCCTCTGGCTGTCGATCTCCTTGGGTCATCTTTGGTCTTTTGCTGCAAACATGTTTCATATGAAAAAGGTATCTTTGGTAGAGAGTGTTTTGCTGGCTGTAACTTGTCAAGGCGGTTGATAGCTCTCTGGCTAACCTTCAAAATATCTGCTTCTTTATACCCCTAACATCAGATTGTTTCATTGTTTCGAGGTTGGGAAAAACAATGCATTCAAATTTGATTAGGTTTTAGTATCCTGGGGCATAATTTAAACTGATTGGTTAAGTTCAAATGGTTGTAAAAACAGCAACCAAAAGCCAAGTCTTTGTTTCACTGCCAAATATTATATATTTTAAAGTTTCCAGTACACTCTGAGACTGCTAGTCAGTCACATGACAGGTGCCTGTAAGCCTGAGTCTTCCATATGCCCAAATGACCTCCTCCTGGTAATTCATGTGCAACCCGTAACACTTCCAGTCTGTATACTACCAGCAATACAATCTGATGCACTTTTGGCCCATTTCTCCATTGCACTAAACTGCCTTGGTCTCCATTTTCATCTTAGGATACTATCTTCAAGATAATAAACCTCAGGAATATTCTCTGGCTCCTTGTCTGAGTATGCATCAATATATAGATCTTTTATTGTCTTGTCTTTCTGTTGTAAGTCCATTAGCCTTTCAGGAGTAAATGCTTCTGCCGGACCCTCTGCCTGTTCAGGTTTTTCCTGCACCATTATGTCAATCAGGGTGTTTGCTAACTGACGTCAACTCCTTAATTTTTCTCTTTAATTTTTACTTCGTGCTGTGACTTATGATAGTGGAATTCTATTACTACACAGTCTGGGAAAATTCCAGGATATTTTTCTTTTAACTCCTCAGTTTATTGGTTTTCCTTGGGCTTCTCCACTATAAGTGGTATTACTCCCACCTTGGATCCTGCTAAATCGTTTCCAAGGACAAACTGTATTCCTGGAACTGACCCTCTGTCAATCACTCCCACTGTGACTTCCCCAGTCTTGAGCTGGGGAACGCTAAATTTTTATCCATCTATCCCACAAATTACCACATTCTTGAGTAACAGATCAGAAAGAGCATATATTCGCTCATCCCTTACTATCAGTGACTGGTTAGACCCTGTATCTTTCAAAATTATAACTTCTTGTCCTTCTCCCTCTGTTCTTTCTGAGTAAACTTTACCCACAGAGGCAAATTCTTTATAGAGATAAGGCATTAACTCCATACCCAGCCCCTGCCGAGGCTGTACACTCTCCTGCAGCTCCTTGACTTTACTTGGGGCCTCCTTTACCACCTTCACTAATGGCACTGGCTTAGCTTTTTTAAAACCACATCATTACCCACAATGCCTTTCTTTAACAGCCAACACTGTGACTTTACATGTCCCACTCTATCACAATGGAAACACCTGAGGACTTTCACCTCCTTTTCACCCTATTGGGCATCTTTTTAAACCTTGGTAAACAATTACTAGTGTTCTCTACTCTTTGTTTTGTAGTGTAGGATCTCCCCTTCTCCCAATTTCTATGCCTCACAGGATGAAATTCTTGCCGGAAGCTGAACTTTGCCTTATGCACCAATGTATATTCAACTGTCATTTCTGCTGCTCTTCTCACTTCTTGAACTTTCTGTTCATCCACATGAATTCTTATCATCACTGGAAGTGAGTTTTCAAACTCCTCCAGCAGAATAATCTCTCTTAGAGCCTCATAGATTATATCTATCTTAAGGCCCACACCTATCTATTAAAATTACGATGTTTAATTCTTTAAAATTCAACACAAGTCTGATCTGGTTCCTTCTTGATGTTTCCAAACCACTATCTATATGCTTCTGATACCAATTCATAAGCACTCAAAATAGACCATTTGACATCTGCATAATCTCTCGACCCCATCATCTGACAGTGCTACAAATACCTCACCACCTCTGTCTACCAGTTTAGTCTGAACTAGCATTACCCACAAGTCCTCTGACCACTCCAACTGCCTAGCCACTTTTTCCAAATGTGGCAATATTTTCATGTATTTGCATATATCACTACCTTCTCTCTTAATCTCAATCCTGTTAACTTGACTTTGTTGACTAAGTCGCAACTTCTGAAGTTCTCTCCTTTGCTCTTACTTTTCTCTCTCTTTCCCTGTCTCTTTCTCTTACTTCTCTCTCTCTCTCTCTTTGCTCAGCTAAGAACCTTCTCTCTCTTTTTCTCCTCTCCCTTTCTTTATCCTCTAACTCCATTTTCCTCAATTGTAATTTAGGTTTTTCTACCCTACTGCACTTGTCTGTTTCTCTAACACATCTAAGTGTTTGAGTAATTCCCTTATAATTTCAGCTTTACTTCTGTCCTTGTTAGCACCAATTCTAACCTATTTGCTAATTCTAAAAGTATGGCCTTCTGCTATCTTTCTAAACTTTCATGGCAAAATTGGAATTATTTTCAAACCCTAGAACCTCTTTAGAAATTTTAAGCGCCATTTTTCTAACTTTTAATTTACCCAACCATAAGTAACCAGACTTTAAAATATTGTCCCACCTGAATTTTATTTAAAGATCTAGGACACTAATTGGCAAATGTTTAAATCTGCTGGGAAATTTCATCCCCCAAGTCTGTTCAAATCTGTCCAAATCTCAGACTGGATCTGTCTAAATCTGTCCAAATCATGGACCTGAGCCCCCAAACTGTTTCGAGATGATGGTGAACCCTTCTGCTAATTAAACCAAACACTCAGAAAAGCTCACCTCACCTTGTAATCTGTTAAAGTATGAGTGACAGAGAACTCCCAAGTTCCACTATTTAAAGAAACAAAATCAATTTATTCTTTAACTCTAAAAGTGAACATTAAACAGCAATTCTTTACAAATCTAAACCTCCTTGCTCCTAACTGCTTGTTATCTGCCTCCAACTCTATAATAATATACTGTTCCAATAACCACCCGTTCTAAAATTACATCAACTTAGTTTCAAAACTAGGCAGCAGCCGCCGTCTTTTCTGGGTCATCTTTGGTCTTTAGCTGCAAACATGTTTCATATGAGAAAGGTATGTTTGACAGAGAGTGCTTTACTGGCAGTTATTCTGGCGATGGTGGTTGGTTACTCTCTGGGTAACTTTCAAAATGTCTGCTTCTTTATACCCCTAACATCAGATTGTCTCATTGATTCGAGGTTGGCAAAAACAATAAATTCAAATTTGATTGGGTTTTAGTATCCTGGGGCATATTTTAAACTGATTGGTTAAATTCAAATGGCTGTGAAAACCACAACCAAAGCTCAGGTCTTTGTTTCACTGCCAACTGTTACATATTTTCAAGTTTCCAGTACACTCTGAGACTGCTAGTCAGTCACATGACAGGTGCCTGCAAGCTCTCAGCGCAAAACAGTTTTCACTCTCTCTTAAAGGTACAGTACATGCCTTCAACTTCATAACAATTGTGAGAGTGGTAGACCATGAGTTTTGGTGATAGATATATGTAGCAGCTGAGATAGGCTAAGAGAGATGCAGCAGAGAGAAGATTTACCCTTTGTGGCGACACTATGGTTTCAAGAGATGTATTTTGTTCTTTTTTTTATTCCAAGATTGAGATATAGGTACCAAGCTATCTATTCCAATCTGATACAGTAAACAGCTTATGAGACCTTGGATGTTTTTTAAAAGTTGGACAAAATAAGTGGAATGAATGGGTGGAGTCAAGCTCCCACAGAACCAGGGTTTTAGTTTAGCTTTCAGCAGTTGCTGGAGCCTTGAGCCTGTATGTGGAAGCTATTATTCCTCAGCTGCAGTTCTCTCTACTGCCAGAATTTCACGTGAGACAATCTATTTTACAAGGGTGCGTTTATGGGATGTTACTATATTGAAACAGATGGTATTTCATAGTTAAATAATCTATTATCCAACAAAGTTATGTTATATCAATTCTTCTTTCTTTTGTTTGTATTTTAACTGTAGAATAAGAATAAAGTATGTTTTGCTTAAAGCTGAGTAGAGTAACTATTTGAATTACATCTGGAACACAGCACCTTACACTAGTCTTTAAATAAGAAAAGATACGGTCAAGGCTATCTCCTTGATATATTTGAGGGGGGTTTTGTCTGGTCCATAAGACCTTGAGGAGCACAAAACTTCATTACCTTCTTCCTGCATTGTTGGGCATTGCTCTAAACATGGACCTCTGGGTGGTAACCCCAAAAGTGGAAGGCAGGGTTTAGTGCTGTGGTGTCCACTGATGGTTCTGGGCAAGAGGACAGGGTTCCATTTCACAACCATATCTACCAGGGCCTCCAGGTCCCTGTCTGTAAACCAGAATCTTGACCTCCTTCTGTCAGTCATGTCTGGGGCAAATCTTTCCATACTGCAAAAGTGAAGGGCAGTTCATTGTTGGCAGTGATTGACCTGTGTATGTTCAGTAAAAAAAAACAGTTCTGAAGAGGAATCACATCCGACTCACAAAATTAATTTGTTTCCCAATGCAAATTCTGCCAGACCTGCTGAGTTTCTCCACTAGTTTTTATTTCAGATTTCCAACATCCACAGTATTTTGTTATCATTTTAGTGTATGTGTTAGCAGATGTTTGACCCCATATCCTGCCTACAACTGCCTCCATTACATCACCTGCCTCCCTTCTTATCTCAACCAATCTCATCCAAGACTTTGTCAGCTTTAGACTCATTTATTCTAATGTTGCTCTTCCCAAACATTCATCTTTTAGAGTGAATATATTTCAACACATTCCACATGAAGTCTCACTCATCCATCATTTCTATCCTTGCTAAAGGCCAGTTTCCTAAAACATCAGATTAAAATGTCTAAATCTAATAGTTCATGTTCTCCTGGGGTTGCACCTCCTATCTCTAGTGCAATTCGATAACCATGGCCTGTTCCCATTCAGAAAATTTTACAATCCTCCAGCTCTAACCTTTTAGGATCAAACCAAAATCACTCCGTGATTGGAAGCTGTGCATTCTGTCACATAGACATCAAGAGTTGGTTTTCCCTCCTTAATTTTGTCTGCTTTCAAAACTCATTGTCTTTCCTTGTGACCCTTGTTAAAAGTCATCTCTTTGACTGTGCTATTCATCAGCCACTCTAATGCCTCCTGCTTCAGAATCTCCTTTTTATAATGTTTCTGCAGAGTATCTAAGGACAATTTTCTTCGTTCATGGCATTTTACCAGAATATGCAGCTATTGCTGTGCTGCCTTATATAACGTCACAGAGGATTAGTCCCACCAAAGTTTAACTCTTAAAAGTATCGTTTGTTGTGAAAGATATTTTTGAAAGACAACTCTTGGAAAAAGGGATCCTAATATGTGTGCTGTAAGAAAATTGGATAGGGAGTACACAACAACATTTAGGAAAACCCCTGATTTGTTCACGAGGTCACGTTAAAGCAAGATTTGACTCAACGGGCCTTAACCAAGAATTTCAAACAATATCTATATTTTAGAAAACTCCTGTCAGGGAAACTTCTCTGAATGTAAGTCAACTCCAGCTTTGCATTGTGACATGCAGGTATCTCATGCTTCTGCAAGATCACTCACAAGGATCCCAAAGGCATTCTGAGCTATTCAGAGAAATAGATACAAAACAGCCCATGCTCGCTAAACTCTCAGAGAGTTATTCTTTTCATTCTCCCAGTATATCTCTGAGGATTTATGATATGACTAAATTGCACTACAATTTTGGCATTAATTTTAATCAGCACAACCATCTGTGTCAGGAAAGAAAAAACGAAATGGTTAATCCAGAAAGAATGGTTTATATTTTAATCAAGGTGATATATGACTTCCAAAAAGATAGAAGCTCAACCCACTGCAATAGCTGATGTCCAACTAGAGGAATTACTATTTCTCCAATCACTTCATAAAAGTATCTCTAATTTAGAAAATTGCTCTTAAATGGCCTCTGTGTTGTAGAAATCGCACATTTCCCTCTCGCACCAAAGTAACATGCCCAGGGGAATGGGTAAACTTTGATGGAACACCCTCTTTGCACCCCATTCTAATTTGCTCAGTGTTAAGTTGTATGGAGTATAAGATCAGGTGGGCTGTAAAAGCAGGTCCCTCTTGAGTCTGTCCAATTTCCACTTAGGAAGATTATGTTGATATTGGGACTCGTAATGTCTTTTTCTTGGCACTTTATTCTGGTGCAGAAGGCAGTGTAATTGAAAAGTAAGTCTAGTTATAACTTAGCATTGTTGGCATTTTTGTGAATATTAGAATTCTGTGTTTTGAAATTAAGCAAGTAAAATGAATATATATTTTTTTTAAAGTTCATGAATTTTAAAACAAGACCCCTGCTAAGATGGCTGGATCAGAATTTTCAGTGTACATATCCCAGAGGATAAAAATCATTCTAGTTTCAGCCTTGCTAATTATGATCATCATTTTATTAACAATATCAAAGTCTATCTTTTCGACTCCTTCCCAAGCTCTTTTCCCATTGTTCAGTATCAGGTTCCCTTTGTGAATTGTCTTTGGATATCTTCCATGTTAACTACAATGTATAAATTTGTATTATTGTAGCTGATTGTTAGGATACAATTGAGCATGATAATCAAAAGCCTTGCTTGCAAACTATGTCAACTAATTCAATTTGTCTCTTCAGGGCATTTTGTTCAGTATTTTTCTTGTTTAGAATATATTACCTCCTTAATATCATTACATTAAGACTGATGATTTTTATATATGATTAAACAAGTTAAAGAAGTTCCAAAAACTGAGTGGAGGGTCCTTCTCTCTTTATGATCCTTCCATACAAACTTAGGCATCTGTGGCGTACTTACTCAGAATATAGGAAAATTATAAACACATTGAAATATTGAACAATTCTTTCAGAATCTCCCTGACTAAGTCTTAGAAACTATGGAGCCTTATTTCTGAACTGACATTATTGCCAGCATGTGCATTGATATAACTAAGTCAAGCTCTGAGCTGTACTTTATCAGGTACGATAGATGAAAGAGTTACCCACTCATCTCCACGCGGGGCTGGAATAGTACAGCAGCCAACAAATGATATCACTTTATTGTATATACAAAATACTTAGATACCTACAATCTCTCTCTTATTCTTCCACTCTGACTAATGAATTCATTCATCTACTTGACAGCAAGAAACCACCCCGGGTGACTCCCTCACAGAAGTCTCTTCATAGCAGTACTTTTGCATCTGACAGCCTCTGATCTAATTACTAATGTTACAAAGCTCGAAGGGAGTTAGTCCAAGAAAAATGTGCTGGAATACAAGGAAATTAGCAGTTAATGTAATTTTATTCCAAAAGCCACAAACTTGCAGAAATAAATTGTAAGATAAGTTGTAAAAAGAAAATACATTGTCAAACATGATAATTCTTGCATGAGTGAACCAGGTACAATGTGTAAGCAGCAGTCCACTGAATTCACCACAATAAATATTCAGTTTATTTGACATTTTTGTAATTCAGCAGATTATGGGACCAAGCACTGGCAGTGAGAGGCACCATGACAGATTGTTCAAACATACAGAATAATAGTTGGACATGCACATTTGCATTTTAAAAACTGACTGTCCACTTTTCTTAGAATTATATATTTTTAATCATGTTACTCTTTCAAACGTTGCTTTCACCCATTGCACTAGTTCTTGCATTGAGCTACACCTGACATCTGTTTATTAGGATGAAGCAGCAGATTAAAGTTAAACTAATCATGCACATACCACATGCGATGTCCAATAAAGGGCCAGACCATTTCTGAGTGAGATTGCACGACCATAGTTCATATTTGTCTTTAAGTAGTGGAAATGTTGAAGATGAGGCTGCATTATAGACAGTGAGGAAGGTTGTCAGAAATTGCAGCAGGACCTTGATCAGCTGGGGAAGAGGGCCGAGAAATGGCAAATAGAGTTTAATATAGATAAATGTCAGATCTTGCATTTTGGAAAGTTAAATCAATGTAGGAGTTTAATGTTGAATAGTAGGGCCTTAAGGAGTGTAGTGGAACAGAGGAGCCTTGAAGTTCAGTTGCACGGTTCTCTGAAAGTGGAGTCACTGGTAGACAGAGCACACTGGCCTTCATCAGCCAGGGCATTGAGTATAGAAGTTGGGAAGTTACATTGCAGCTGTACAGAACATTGGTGAGGCCACATTTGGAGTATTGTATTCAGTTTTGGTCACCTTGCTACAGGAAGAATATTATTAAATTGTAAGGAGTGCAGAAGAAATTTACAAGAATGTTGCTATGACTCAATGGTCTGAGTCATAGGGAGAGATTGGACAACCTAAGACTTTTTTCACTAGAGTGTAGTAGACTGAGGAGGCATCTTACAGAAGTGTATACGATCATGAGAGGCATGGATAGAGTGAATGCATTCAGTCTTTTTCCCAGTGTTGGGCAATCATGGATTAGACGGCATCAGTTTAAGATTGGAGGGGAAAGAATAAAGGGGAGCCTGAGGGGCACCTTTTTAACACAGAAGGTGGTACGCGTTTGGAATGAGCTGCCAGCGGAAGTGGTTGAGGTGGATACACTAATAACATTTAAAAGGCATTTGGACAAATATACAGATAGGAAAGGTTTAGACGGATATGGACCAAAGTGCAGGGAAATGGGATTAGCATAGGTGGACATTTTGGTCAGCATGGACCAGTTTGAGCCTAAGGACTCTCTCTGTGCTTTTGGATTCTATGACTCTATGAGCTTGAGTAAAGATTGTGGTGAAACAAAACTTGCCAAGCAAGATCCAGTTTAGACTTGACAGGGCATTTTAAACTAAATTGAAGAAGGATTTTCACACTTTCAATTGAAAAATGATTTCCTGACATTTTTACCACCTAAAACAGCAAATACTTGAACATCAAGATAAATTTCCGCTACGTTTTCACATTCATCTAAAGAAGAATAGAAACGCTTAGGAAAGAATATAAATGGTCATATATACAATTTCATCATGGTCTCTACCTAAGATTCATCAAATTCCCACAGACCATTGGACACAATGAGTCCACACCAACCTTTTGAAGAGCATCCCACACAGAGCCAAACCCCCTACCCTATCTCTTTAACTGTATTTAGCATGGCCAATCCACCTAACCTGCACATCTTTGGATGGTGGGATGAAACCGGAGCACCCTGAGGAAACTGACATACGCACGGGGAGATTATGTAAACTCCACACAGACAGTTGCCCAAGGCTGGAATCGAACATGGGTCCCTGGCGTTTTGAAGCAGCAGTGGGAAGTACTGAGCCACTGTGCATCCCCCTTAGGAAATCAGCTTAGGCCCCACATGGCTTGGAAAGGGTGGACGCTAGGAAATTGTTTCCGTTAGGCGAGAAGAGTAGGACCCATGGACACAGCCTTAGAATTAGAGGGGGTAAATTCAGAACAGAAATGCGGAGACATTTCTTCAGCCAGAGAGTGGTGGGCCTGTGGAATTCATTGCCGCAGAGTGCAGTGGAGGCCGGGATGCTAAATGTCTTTAAGGCAGAGATTGATAAATTCTTGATGTCACAAGGAATTAAGGGCTACGGGGTGAATGCGGTAAGTGGAGTTGAAATGCCCATCAGCATGATTGAATGGCAGAGTGGACTCGATGGGCCAAATGACCTTACTTCCACTCCTATTCTTATGGTCTTATTTAGATGAAGAATATTCATGTTATATGCTAATTTTTAATTGCTTTTTATCAATGTTGGTCTGCTTAAGTGTTTCTTGTTTTAATGTCAGATTTCCTGTTAGCCTTTTGTGTTTTAGTTCGCAGACTGAATTTTTAAATGTCTGTTGGACAATATGGGCAGATCTTCCAATCTTGCCAATTACTCAATCCCTGAGAAGTAGTGATGTGTCTTCTTCTTGTAACCTTATGGCAATGTTACTTTCTGTGGATAACATGATGCAAGGTGTGCGATGTATATGCATTTTACTATCATTTACTTTAGAGTTTCGATTTTTAACTGGTGCCATCTGGGTTGTGATCTGTGTCAGTATTTCTACAACCTTTTTTTTAAAAACTAGTATGAGGGAAGGAGTCTCTGGAGTGTTAATGGGAATTTTTTGCATATGGAAAGCTTTGAAGTCAACAGTCCAAAAATGTGCAGGTTAGGTGAATTGGCCATGCTAAATTGTCCGTAGTGTTAGCTGAAGGGGTAAATGTAGGGGAATGGGTCTGGGTGGGTTGCTCTTCGGAGGGTCGGTGTGGACTTGTTGGGCCAAAGGGCCTGTTTCCACACCGTAAGTAATCTAATCTAATCTAAAATTTGATCTGTCAAGACAAATTTCAATCTGGGATCTAACTTATCCAGTAATAACATCAACTGGGATCCTAACATTGGACATTCTTGAACAGCAAGTCATTACAATTTCAGCTATTAACATGTTTAGTCAGATTAACAATTGCTTGATTTGTAGAATGATTGCAGGATTATTACATTAAAACAGACTAATATAGTGAAAGCTGGCAATGAAGATGCCATCACTAACAGAATAGTATAATTCAAAAGTAAATGAACAGTTAAACTATTACCATTGCATTACAAATCTCTGGATAGTTCCTTCACTTTTAGCAAGATTCTAGACTATGTTTGTTTTATGGAACTTCACACCTCTTTTGGTGTAGTACATGTGGAGCAGAAGAATATCCTATATGCCAAAAGTATTGACCACAAAATTAAAGACATTGGATTTATTACAGACAGACTGTGATTGAGGTATAAGCTTGTTGGCTGAGACTATTAAATGGTTCACTCAGGAAGCAAGCTGCTATTCCACCTCTCTGAGCCAAATCATCGTAATTATGTGCATGGTGTATTGTTTCAGAAAGATATGGTCTGCCGACTTAACAGAGAACAATTTTAAAATAATTTCTTTTGGAACACTCAATATTATTTAACTCTGTCTTTTACAGCAAGAAATAAGTCTATACAACAATACACAAAGGTTTGATCTTAGTTAGAAACTTCTGACTTATTAAGGACCTACAAAATGTAGGATTTCTTAGATACATCATACTGAAAAGAAAAATTTCTCCATTGTCATATGGCCATATTTAATTGTGGGAGGTATTTTCATGACTGTTGGGTTGATCAATCCTTCAAAGCAGGTTTTTAGTGTCTATGTAAGAAACGTTTACTGACATTGCCTTGTAGTTTCCATGTTGTCCTCTCTTGCACTCTGTTATTCAATATAATCAGTAAGAGACAACATAATGAAAGTCCATTAATTCAAACTAAGCTCTGGTGGAGAAGAGGAATAGTAATTCTTTATGGGCAATTTATGTTTGGTCAAAACATTGGAGTTACTGTTCTGTTTCCTGGGTGAAAGGATTATGGTGTATTAACTGGTTCCTTCATGAATTCATTTTCATGTAGCTATATTCCAAGTTGATTTAAAGATCCAGCTTTATTACTGAGGATTGTATATTCATATATTGAGTACACTGAGTTTTCAATTAAAAGATTTTAGAAAACCAAAGAGTACAGTACTGTAGAAGTGAAATATTGTTAAGGATTAGCATGAAGGATATTTCTGTCTGACTCTTGCTATTTCCCCCTAATCAAAATAAAATCATGAAGGCATCCTCATAATAATTCTCATTCATAGATTTAGCTGATGAGTATCTGTCAGTGAACTAAAAGGTCTGGGGACTGCTCTTCCTTTGTGAGTAATTCTTCCAAGTGTGACATAGATCTGGAGAATGAGGCAAACAGATTGCATAATCAATAAAAAAAAACTTGTGCTTTAAAATGCAATACAAATTCTTTCACAATGTAAAATTATATTGTCATATTAAATCACATTCTTGTCATTCTGCTGTTGGTTTATATAAAATCCAATCATAAAGAGGCAATAGCCTAGTCGTATTATTGCTTGCCAATTAATCCCGAAATTCAGTTAACGTTCTGGGAACCTGGGTTCAAATCACACCATGGCACATGGTGGAATTTGAATTCAATAAAAATATCTGGAATTAAGAATCTACACTTGGCCATGAAACCATTGTCGGTTGTTGAAAAACCCAACAAGTTCACTAATGTCCTTTAGGGAAGGAAATTTGCCATCTTCACCTGGTCTCTCCTACATGTGACTCCAGACCCACAGTAATGTGGTTGACTCACAACTGCCCTCTGAATTTGCCTAGCAAGCCATTCAGTTGTATCAATTGCCGCAAAGACTTAAAGAAATGAAACCGGACAGATCAGCTGGCATTGACCAGAGACAACAGTAAAAACAGCTGAGTTGAACCTGCAAAACCCTCCTTACTAACATGTGAGGGCTAGTTGTTTTCAAAGCATCATCAGCCTAGGAACTCTCGTTGTTCTCTGCAGTAAGCCATTTTAAGCCTGAACAAACCAACTTATCTTTCTTCAAGTAGTTGCTCCAAGATGTGACATTTGGTCACTAAGTCCTTTGAGCAGTGAGCCAGCCACCGTGTGCCTCTTGGTAGCCAGCGGAAGCATCTAGAAAAGGATGATTCTGATCAGCGCAAGAATCAATTTTATGAGCTCCATTCAAGAGAGCTTTCTATTCAACCTATCACAAATCCGATAAAAAAGGGAATAATTCTAGATTTGATCTTAGAGCATGAAGCTGGGAAGGTGAATAATGTAGCAGTCGGTTCATGTTTTGGAGATAGTGATCATAGTGCAATTTAACAAAGCAAAATTATGGAAAGAGATACAGATAAAGCTTGAGTAAACGTTCTAAGTTGAGGAAAGGCAGATTTTACAAAGCTGATAAATGGTTTGGCTGAAATGGACTAGAAATTAGTCAGCTACATTCAAAAGTGAGATTGTAGAGGCACAGTGTCGACATGTCCTCATAATGAAAAAGTGGGAAACTGCCAAATCTAAAGCCCTGTTTGTTGCCCAGAAACATACAGAGGAAGACAAAGTATTTAAGTTAAGGCAATCTCAAAAAAAAACTAATTTTGTAGTTTACAGGAGAATAGAAAGTGAATACAAATGTGAAATGAGAATCACAGTTAGGAAAGTAAAGAGAGGTTACAAAACAAAAATTGGCTATTAAACTGAAGGAAAATCCAAAGATGTTTTATCAGCACGTTAAGAGCTGCAGGTCAACTAAGGAATAAATTGGGTTTATCAGAGATGCAACTTGTGTGTGAATACTGAAGATTTAGTCAGGGTTCTTGATGAGCACTTTGTCTTTACAAAGATGATACAAAGATTCTAGCTAAAAAGGCAGAATAAAAAGTACTGGATAGAAATAAGCATAATCAGAAGTACTGGAAGGGCTGATTTCTTGAAGGCAGATAAATCACCAGGGCTCAATGCATTGTTTCCTTAAAGGAAGTCAGGGAAGAAATAACAAATGCTCCGAGAATCATTTCCAATCCTCATCGGATACAGGCAAGGTTCCAGAGATCTGTGAATGTTGTACCATTTTCCAAAAAGGGCATGAAGTTTAGGTCAAATATTTTTCGCCAGTCAGTCTGACCTCAACGATGGGCAAATTCAGAGAATCATTATGAGAAATAGGACTAAATGTTACTTAGAAAAGTTTGGATTAGTCAAGGATAGTCAGCACGGCTTTGTTAAGGGAAGGTTGGGCCTTACTAATGTGATTGTTTGTTTTTGGAGTAGTAACAAGGGAATTCTGGTGAGTTGGATCCAAAATTGTCTCGGTGACAGGAAAATAAAGGGTAATTGTCAAGAAAAATTTTTCCCAATGAAGATTGGGTTCCAATGTTTCCATAGGGCTCAATGCAGATTTCTTTGCTGTTTGTGTCATATGTTAATACTTCCGACTCAAAGGTGATTAGGAAGTTTGGAGATGCTGGAAAAAATGTCTGGGTAGTTGATCCTGAGGAGAATGGCTGTTGACCGCAATATGATTTCAGTGGTTTGTAAGTGGCAAATACAACTCAATCTGCAGAAGTATGAAGTTTGCACTTGGGAAGAAAGAAGAGAATACACAACAAATTCAAAGACATTGAGAAGGGTAGACAAAGTGAGAGATGTTGGAGTACGTGACCGCAGGACCCTGAAGAAGGCAGGACAGGTGGATCTGATTGGTAATGGAGGTGAACTAGGAGAAAGTGGGGACTGTAGATGCTGGAGACCAGAGTTGAAAAGCATGGTGCTGGAAAAGCACAGCAGGCCAGGCAGCATCCGAGGAGTAGGAGAATCGACGTTTCGGGCATAAGCCCTTCTTCAGGAATGAGGCTGGTGTGCCAAGCGTTCAGGAATGAGGCTGGTGTGCCAAGCCCTCTTGACCTGCAATCTTCTTCCTGACCTCTCCGCCCCCACCCCGGCCTATCACTCTCACCCTCATCTCCTTCCACCTAATGTATTCCCAGCGCCCCTCCCCCAAATTCCCTCCCCCGCCCCCCCTACATTTTATCTTAGCCTGCTTGGCACATCAGCCTCATTCCTGAAGAAAGGCATATGCCCGAAACGTTGATTCTCCTGCTCCTTGGATGCTGCCTGGCCTGCTGCGCTTTTCCAGCACCACACTTTTCAACTCTGGAATGGAGATGGTTTACTTTATTAGATGAGGTATCAAATAGAAAAGCAGAGATAAAATGCTGGAACTATATAAGAGATAGGCCACAATTGAAATTTAGTCCTGTTCTGGTCACAGGAAGGACATAATTGCTCGAGAAGGCGTACAGAGGAGATTTACAAAAATGTCAGTAATGTTCGATCTAAGCTGCATGACCTCAGAGACTCCACATGTGCTGACTGACATGCTGATACATTGAATACTAGATCATGTAGGACACAACTACATACTAACCTTGGAGATCTGAGCAACAGCAGAAGAAAGATGACAGGAAAAGTCAGTTGCCAGGAGCTTGATAATTGCAGCCTCATTGAAAGATTGGATTTGCTGAGGTGGTTTTCCTTTGAACAAAGGAGCCTGAGCGGTCACTTAATTGAGGTGTACAGAATAATGAAGGATTTGGATAGAGTGGACAGGAAAGACCTTTTTCCCCCCAAGCAGAGAGGTGATTCGAAGAAATATCAGAGGAGACACGCGGAAAAAAGTTTTCCACCCAGACTAGTTGTGTGGTGAAAACTCTCAATTCATTTAAAAGGAACTTTGACCTGCACCTGAAGCATTGTAACCAGTGCTGGGCTAAGTGCTGGGAAGTGGGAATAGAATGAGTCCTCACAGATGCGATGGACTTTGGAGCTTCCTTCCTTGTTAATCCGTGCCATAACTTTTCCTTGGTTTTATGGACTAACAACTCATAAATCACTCCAGAATATGGTGATGTAAATGGGAAAGATTCCTGATCAGCCATACATTGGAGAGTAGTTGGTATATCCACCATTGCTATACAGGGCACACCAACATGATCCCCTTGGGAGCTGGTTGGCTAAGTTTTCAGGATGGCCAGTGTGGATGGCCAAATTGGTGCCAATGGCACTGAGTTCGATTTCCTGTTTCAGCTTGCGTGGATTCACAACCTGCCTCCTTGCCCTGCCTAAGGATGGGGATTTGGAAATATGGGACAGACATGCTTTCATTCAGAGAAGTGACGAACTGTTGTAATAGCAATTCAGTAAATGGAATCTCCACTGCTTAGTTATTGCAAACAGCAAGCTCCCCTTTTGTGAGACATACAATACTGAGCATAGAAACTCATTTTGAATATTAAAGGATTTCTGTTTCAAATCATATTCTTTGAAAATCATTTTCTATTCATGAGCCGATATATCCAGTATTGGACCATACACAGAGGATCCAAGTTCAATTCGTGTTGTTTGGGATTTTTATGACAGATTGACTTGAAAAAGAGGGACCATCATGGGTCTCTATAATCTTTCCCCCCACCATGTGGATTAAATCCAAATCAGACTGATGGCATGGACCATCTCTTGACTGCCAAATCCAAAGTTACATTTAAACTGCAGCCTCCAATCTGGGATCAGTGATCGCAGTTTGAATTTCAGCTTGGTACACAATGCTTGGCTGACAATAGAATTTTGTCACCTCAGACAGATGGTTGAGCATGCATGATTACACCTATTTGGCGTATCTCTCTCTCAGCATTAGTGAGTGCACCCACATTGTCAAAAACTTTCAATGAATTGTACAAAGGCTTTAAAAAAAGCCTGGGCCATTTCATGTTGCACTGCACTTCATTTCAGATCTACCTCTGGGTCAAATGGGAATCCCACACAGTTGTTTTTCCATTATCACGTTGTTTGCTGCATTATACATTCGAATTAAAACTTCAGCATTGATACGGAACTGAAACTGATAACCTCCCTAATATCCAACGAGTCAAATACAAATATAATTTCTGAAGTTGGGAAGGCACCACTCTGGCAGCTGAGTTCCAGATATATCTAACACCATGGTACCAATTTGTGGTGGTTGCTGTCATACAGGGTTTTGTCTGTATATTTTAAAACTACTCCACTTTGTGGTCCTGAGGTAATCTTCAGACAAAAATATAGGCATGCATCTCTGGCTAGTTTTAGTCATTTCTAATTTCATTCAGACATAGCTCCCCTGCTCCCCATGACGTTCCCAGAGCATCGCTGCCCAATTTCTAGCCCTTTCTCCAGGCCGGTAGCCAAACATCCCATTTCTGTAGATCGTTTTGTGGAAAATCCCCACCCATGGTGACTCTGTGCTGACTTTGGCACATCAAATGAGGACAAGTTAAAGAGAGCCCCAGACCCACCAGAGATCCCAATCTCAGGCGACTACAACTGTGTAGGAACAAATAGCGCCTGCAGTGGGTAACCAGTATTTTCAGCTCCTTCAAATAGTGACCAAGGGAGGAAAGACTGAAGGTGTTGCTGTTACCTGCAAATGGGTGAAGGACAATGTTAAAAGAGTCTTTGCACAATTAGGGATACAAGAGATTTGCCACCTCCTGCAGGAAGGTACAGGGAGATCATCCTCAGCTCTCAGTGTTCCCTAGCAGTTGTCCTAGTGTCAGAGACCTCAGCCCTTCATTCTTCTTTCAGCCTGAGGCCTGTGACATTGATGTAATCACCAGATGGTCCCCTGAACCTGTTCCAGATAGATGGCCCACCATGCCGAATGCCTCTGTGTTGTTGTAGGGTGTGGAGCAACACCTTAATAGTACATCATCTTAGGTGCTGACTGTTCCTCCTCAGAGGCAGGGGATGGGAAACAGGTATCTTATCCTCATGCTTTGAGTGGGATTTGGCTCCAGAGGCTGAATGGAAGAACACTGAGTGTTGTTGGTGTATCCACACAGTGTGCAGCAGGTCATTCAGCCCATCAAGTTCACACTTACCCTCTGAAGACTGTCCTACCCATATCCACCCCCCCCACTTAATCCACTTAATCTACACATCACTGTACACTATGGGCATTTTAACATGGCCAATCCATCTAACCTGCAAGTCATTAGACTGTGGGAGGAAACCAGAGCACCCAGACGAAACCCATACAGACATGGGGAGAATATACAAGCTCTACACAGACAGTCACCCATGAGTGGAATTGAACCCAGGTTCCTACCACTGTGAGGCAGCAGTGTCAACCAGTGAGCTACTGTACTGCACAGAAATTAAACATTACTACAAGGAGTTCAGACATTTTATCTTGCACTCATCAGAACTAAGATATTAAAATCAGTCTTGAGAGAAAAAAATCTCAATTTTATGTGGAATGAGAGCAGCATGGTTGTGTCATAATTGGTATGGAGATGCAGTAAGAATAGTTAACTGTCAATCTTAAATCACGACAAGGCAGGTAGATTCTGATTAATTGCTGGTTTGTTGTGTGGATACAGCAGAGCCTAACTGTCTCCATAACCCTTGTTTTTGAAAAAAAAGTGCGAAGCATGTACAAATTCCTTTTCCCTACACAATGCCGGGTACAGAGGATGTACGTATGTAGCTCCTACCACACAATGAGAGCCTGGCTGACAATTTTGAATTGGTTTCCGGAGTAACTTTAACATAGTCCACTGACAGGATCATGTTATCAAGCCAAAACAAAAAATGTTTTGCCTGCCACACTGTTGAGGAATGTGATAAATGAGTTCCAGTGACAGGCTGTATGTCCCAATGACTGGTGAACCTGCTGAGCCGTCTTAAACAGCACATCCCATCGGCTATTCACAGTGAGCAGTGCGCTGCTTATGCCCAAACCGTCTGTATTGACAGGCCTCCTCAGGAAAATAAATCCACCATTAGATGTGCCTCTGCTGCTGGAAATCACTTATTAAGTAATCTGGACTGTGCACTGAATTTGATGCTGAGTGACATTGGCCCATACTCTGCAGCAGATCATTCATCCCCTTTCAGCGCTGGATCTAAGGTCTCCTATCACCACGGCTGCTCATCTCTGCTACTACCTTATCAACGAGCATGGTCCCCTCTTGTCATTGGGAAAGAGAACATGCCTTCTTTCCTGGACAGCCTGCACGAGAACCTAAGGTGTAGAATGACACTCGATCTGGCATAAAGAAGAGAATTTGATTACATTCTCATAAACAACAACCTTTTATTAGCAATTATGCCTGATACATAAGTGGGTAGGAGACATTATTGATGAAATCTCATTGATGCTAGTTCTAAGAATATCTCCCATCAGCTGGCATCACTGATGAGAAGCAGTGTCCTATTCATTAGCCAAACTATGTTTGACCATTATCCTATATCTCCCCCCAAGCTTTTATTCAATATTTAACATGTTTGTTAACATTCAATGATTGATATCTCACTCACTTTCATTCCAGTCCTCAATGTTTCTTTACAACACTGTTTTCAGGCTGTGTTAAGGAAGAATGGGACGTCCATGTTGCTCTTGTCACACAAGCAGAAGTGGTACTATTACACTAGGAAATTCTATTTATCAGCAAGCAGTACTTTCAACCCTCTCTATGCAATTACGAACAAAGGGTGGTATCACTCACTTTACACAATTTAAGACTGTTGACCATATGTTTTAGCTGTGGATTAACTGCTTGCTAATTGCTCAATTACGGCAAGTCTCATCAGCACAATGTTCTTCACTGTTGTTCACCATACCATGCTTATGATAATCACTTACCCCCCAGGGATTGATTAACTTTGTGGGCTAATTTATTTAAAACAGTTAACTACATTAGAAGTAATATAGCAGTTATTAAACAAGGTAACTGATTTTCATGTGTGCAGTTTGCAGTCCCATTATAGATGAACTGCTGGGTGGAGTAGTGACATTGTATACATAAAGCACATGAAACATGCAAAGGTGTACTCTATAAATGGCAGGCTACACAGGAACAATTTCGGGACATTGTTCATGTATTGGAAGTGGCAGATAAAAGCCAACTGTTTTTGTGGAATGTTAGGTGCAGATTGGGTGCGGGGGGGGGAAAGGGAACAGTCCTTAAGTAATTGAGCTCCAGTGGGGATGATGGGAGCTGGGTGAATGGTACAGATACTGAAAATGGAGGTGGGCACAATTTAACTGTGATTCCCAGTTTACAGTCTTGTTTATAGTCCCATTTAAATGAGACCACTGTCCTCTCTGAGAACCTGAAATGAATCTCAGTTTAGGGATGATTTCCTCAATTAATCAACACCTAACTGATGAAGGAGCAGCGCTCCGAAAGCTAGTGCTTCCAAATGTTGGACTATAACCTGGTGTTGTATGATTGTTAACTTTGTACACCCCAGTCCAACACCGGCATCTCCAAATCGTTTTAATAGAAAAATAGTGAAAAAGGTGTTCCTTAGAACACAGCTGCTAATAAATAAAAACAATTTGTCTCAATTTGCAACCTTGTTTTAAACATTTTCAATGTCATTTTGTCTCCATTGGTATCCACTGTATAAACATTCCTCATGCTAATCACACCAGACATAGTGTAGCAAGTGGAAACATGGAAGTGGCAAAGTGTAAATAGACAGTTAAGTGAGCGGGCAATGTAGTGATTGGAATGAGGTTGGCGAGGTGGATCTAATTGAGTATGGGTTCCCTGACTGAAGTTGTTAACCTGGTCCAGTCATGGAGTCCTAGCTGACAGACATAAACAGGAATCTTCCGGTATGGAGGAGGGAGGGCAGGTCTGAAGACCTCCTTGTGGGTCTGCTCCTGGGCCTGGCCAAACTGGCCATTAACAGGTCCAGGCAGCGGGCCATGGAGGGGGTCGTTAGGGCCGACTGCCTGCCCCTCTTCCGCGGTTACGTTAGAGCCCGGGTGTCCTTGAAGAAGGAGCACGCGGTGTCGGCCAACACCCTGGAGTTTGTCAGGGAGAAGTGGGCGCCGCAGGGAGTGGAGTGCATCATTTCCCCCTCCAACTCTATTTTGATTTA
>NC_057741.1:8739572-8762925 GCF_004010195.1 Chiloscyllium plagiosum
CACCACTCTCTGGGTGAAGAAGTTTCTCCTCATCTCTGTCCTAAATGGCCTACCCCTTATTTTTAAGCTGTGTCCTCTGGTTCGGGACTCACCCATCAGCAGAAACATGTTTCCTGCCTCCAGAGTGTCCAATCCTTTAATAATCTCATACGACTCAATCAGATCCCCTCTCAGCCTTCTAAACTCAAGGGTATACAAGCCCTGTTGTTCCAATCTTTCAACATAAGATAGTCCCACCATTCCAGGAATTGCCCTCGTGAACGTACGTTGCAGTCCCTCAATAGCCGATGCTTTTGTATTAAGCATTTGACAACTTCCGTCAATTGAACAATAAAAGTCATCTTTTGGGATGAAAAAAAACAGGAATCTTGCCCTGGCGACGTATTTTTTCCGCCAGGTGCGTAACATCAACTACGACACGCAGCTCCTGTTCGTCGACCGTGACGGTTTGGAGGTCGCCCTCAAGACGCTGCCTGTCTTTTACCAGGACCTGATCACTGTCTGGAACATGGTCGAATCGCGTCGCCCCTACCCTCCGGCTGGAGTAGCGGCTGTCGTCAGGGAGGCGTTGCTCAGGAATCCGCACCTCCGGACTCACGGGTTCGAGTGGCTGTCGGAGGGGAGGGCCGTGACGGCGAGGGCGACCAGGGTCGGGGACGTGCTGGGTGCTGGGGGCCTGGGCTGGACACTGCCACAAGATAGCGAGCAGAGCAGCGGTAGACGTCCGGTACGTGGCCACCGCCATCCGACGCCTTAAAACAGCGGTGTTCGGACCCGACGTAGTGCACCAGTTGGAGGACGCTCAGTTGTGCGGTGGGATCCCGTCTGCACTCACCCCAGCCCAGACGGAATTTCACATTGGCCCCAGGGTCCCGTACTTCCCGTGGGAGCATGTGCCCCACAATCTGAGCTGCCTCTGGAATTTTAGTTTTGTCCCTTTTAAGGACGTAAAATGGCGGGCCCTGTATCGACTGCTGCTGCACACCATCCACCTCTCGGACATGCCTTGGCGTGCCCATTTGCCACCGGGCGGTGGGGATCCCCAGTGGAGGGCTCTCTACGCGGAAGACCTCCCCCTTTCTCTTGGGGATCTGGGGTGGAGGGTGCTGCACACAGCAGTCCCCTGCAACCGCAGATTGCTGTAGTTCACGGACTCCCAGCCCACCTGCTTGTTCTGTGGCGCTGTGGAGTCCATGGACCATGTATATATTGGGTGTGGGCGTTTGCAATCCCTTTTTGATTTTCTTAAAAACCTCCTCCTCTGCTTTTGGTTGCACTTCAGTCCCACTCTCCTGATCTTCGGGCACCCGGTACGGAGGAGGGAGGGCAGGTCTGAAGACCTCCTCGTGGGTCTGCTCCTGGTCCTGGCCAAACTGGCCATCAACAGGTCCAGGCAGCGGGCCGTGGAGAGGGTCGTTAGGGCCGACTGCCTGCCCCTCTTCCGCGGTTACGTTAGAGCCCGGGTGTCTCTGGAAAAGGAGCATGCGGTGTCCACTAACACCCTGGAGTTGTTCAGGGAGAGGTGGGTGCCGCAGGGAGTGGAGTGCATTATTTCCCCCTCCAACTCTATTTTGATTTAATCCCTGCCCTCCCTTTTCACTATTTGATCACACAGCACTGCCCTTTGATGTGAAGGGCACTGCCTGTCACTGGTCACCCGGGTGTTTTCCCTCTCTTCCTGGTGGCAGAAAATTGAATAAAGATTCCTGCACCTTGTGTCTCTCACTGTGTCTCACACCTGCACACACACACCATGGGTGCTGGGGAAAAATATAAGCACTACCGCAGTTAGGCAGTAGTGTGGGGGTAAAAAAAGGAAGAAAAGGGAAAAAAAACCCAGTAATCTCAGGGACTCTCCTCATTTTAGGAACTGGCTAACTGGTCACATACTGTGCATGTGTAAATAAAGGGTGACTTGGTGATAGGATACCAGTCTCTGGAGTTATTTCAGGCAAAGATCTGGCAAATGGAGTATAATGTAGTAAATTGTCAATTTTTGGCATGAAGAACAAAAACAAAAATCAGCATATTAACTACATGGTGAAACTTTGCAGTGCTCTGAGATGCAGAAGGATCTAGATTTCTTGCTATTAGCCACATAGGAATTGTTGAGTTGGAGGATGGAGAGAAAGAGACCACCTTTCTGACTGGGCTACTCATGATTGACTAATTCTGGAGTTGTACAAATGAATACAACTCCACTTTAGCTCAATGACAATTCCAAACCTTACCTTTCCCTCATCCTTTCCAACAGTTATTCACACGTAAAAAAAACTCACTACAAAATAAAAATATTTATAAGACAGACTGTACCACATACAAAGACAAGTCAACTAATCATACTTAATGCCTGAGTTTTATGTGCCTATGATTGTTCCATTGTTCTTAGGCAGTGCTACTCCAGCGATGACAGAGGCTGCTAATCCTCCACTGGGAAAATGTAGATACAGGTCGTTCTGCTATAACACGCCATAGTGTTAGGTGCAGGGGTAAATGTAGGGGAATGTGTCTGGGTGGGTGTGCTTCGGCGGGTTGATGTGGACTTGTTTGGCCGAAGAGCCTGTTTCCACACTGTAAGTAATCTAAAAACATGCGTTTTGTTAATGCAAATTTGCTGTAATGTGATTGATAAATTAAGGACACTGTTTGTAAAGCACAAACTTTTAAAACGTGTATTGGCTATAATGCGATTACATCGCCAACACTTTAAGCATTGTTTCTAAAGCGCGATTTTTGTATAATGCAGGCTTGCACAAGAATACAACCATCGCGTTATCGAAGAACTATCTGTAATCTTGCAGGATAACCTTTATATATCTCTGACTTTTGAAGATGCAGAATCAAAGCAGACCTTCTTAGCATGAATGTGATTAGTTTGGACTGGCTGATGGGCAACTGCAAAAGCATGGGTAGTATAGCGGCTGGATGAAATCTGTCAGCCTGAGAGAGGACATCAGGCTTGTGCTCCATTGCCATTCACACGACATTCACCTCAGCAATTCTAGCTATGTATTAGAGAATAGATTGCTGGAATGTTGAAGGCCCTGAAGTTCCTTTGAACATTGGTGGCAGCAATCTGAAATTGTATGCCTTCACTCTGAGCTCCCACTGTAGCACTCAGGCCTTGACTGACATCTGCCTCAGACCTCAGTAGAAGCTGAAATATCAGCTGACAGATGTGGTTTATATTGTTGGACCCATTAAGTGTGCTGATAGAGCCTGGCATAACTTTCAAACTGGAAGGGGTTAAGTACTGTGCTACATTGGTGCTGAGCTATTCCAGCCTCCCTGAAATGACTGCAGGCTTTCTGATTGGCCTGTCAATTCACCACGTATTTAATTCACAAATCCATCCTCCTTCTTCTGAATACCACCTCAACAAAGGGATCATATATTTCCCCTATGCAGAATTCCTGTGCGGCTGTCTGACAAGCTGGAATATGTCCTACCCTCACTCACTAATCTGACAGGCGACCACTGTTACCTCGCGCTGTGCACATTTAAGCCAATCTGTAAAGGATCTGAGCTGGTGCCTGCAAGTATGAGCAATAGTCTACCCTCTTGGTCACTATTTTCCTGATTTTCCTTGGCCAGTTGGAGATCTTGAGTACTTGAATGGTGAAAGGTGCAAGTGCAGGTTGTGCTGAGGGGAGAGAGAAACAGAACAGTGTGGGATATACATAAGTGGGATGTGAGGAGGATCAGGGATGAGGACTTGTACTCTTTAGTTGTTCTAATCATGGAAAGCAACGTCTCTTCAAGGTGCAGTTTTATCTGCATGCCCCCCACCCACTGCCTGTACCACCCATCCTTACAACGCCATCCTGCATCCATCCTGTCCCAGCTGACGAATTAGTTCCCAACGCCTCCTTTTATGTCTTGCCCTTCAGCTGAGAGGAAAATGTGACAGTGAGGTTTACAATATGCCTGGGTCATGTGACTGTGAAGTTGAATCAGTGGAAATGTGCGAGACTTAGTCATAGAGTCATAGAGATGTACAGCATGGAAACAGGCCCTTTGGTCCAACCTGCCCATGCCGACCAGATATCCCAAACAATCTAGTCCCACCTGCCAGCACCCGGCACATATCCCTCCAAACCCTTCCTATTCATATACCCATCCAAATGCCTCTTAATTGTTGCAATTGTACCAGCTTCCACCATTTCCTCTGGCAGCTCATTCCATACACACACCACCCTCTGTGTGAAAAGGTTGGCCTTTAGGTCTCTTTTATATCTTTCCCCTCTCACCCTAAGCCTATGCACTCTACTTCTGGACTCCACCAACGCAGGGAAAAGACTTTGTCTATTTATCCTATCCATGCCCCTCATAATTTTGTAAACCTATATAAGGTCACCCCTCAGCCTCCGGCGCTGCAGGGAAAACAGCCCCAGCCTGTTCAGCCTCTCCCTGTAGCTCAAATCCTCCAACCCTGGCAACATCCTTGTAAATCTTTTCTGAACCCTTTCAAGTTTCACAACATCTTTCCGATTGGAAGGACACCAGAATTGCACACAATATTTCAACAGTGGCCTAACCAATGTCCTATACAGCCGCAACATGACCCCCCAATGCCTGTACTCAGTACTCTGACCAAGAAAGGAAAGCATACCAAATGCCTTCTTCACTATCCTATTTACCTGCGACTCCACTTTCAAGGAGGTATGAACCTGCACTCCAAGATCTCTTTGTTCAGCAACACTCCCTAGGGTCCTACCATTAAGTGTATAAGTCCTGCTAAGATTTGCTTTCCCAAAATGCAGCACCTCACGTTTATCTGAATTAAACTCTATCTGCCATTTCTCAGCCCATTGGCCAATCTAGTAAAGATCCTGTTGTAATCTGAGGTAATCCTCTTCACTATCCACTACACCTCCAATTTTGGTGTAATCTGCAAACTTACTAACTGTACCTCTTATGCTCACATCCAAATCATTTATGTAAATGACAAATAGTAGAGGACCCAGCACTGATCCTTGTGGCACTCCAACACCACCCTCTGTCTTCTACCTTTGAGCCAGTTCTGTATCCAAATGGCTAGTTCTCCCTGTATTCCATGAGATCTAACCTTGCTAATCAGTCTCCCCTGGGGAACCTTGTTGAACGCCTTACTGAAGTCCATATAGATCGCATCTACTGCTCTGCCCTCATCAATCCTCTTTGTTACTTCTTCAAAAAACTCAATCAAGTTTGTGAGACATGATTTCCCACGCACAAAGCCATGTTGATAATCCCTAATCAGTCCTTGCTTTTCCAAATACATGTACATCCTGTCCCTCAGGATTCCCTCCAACAATTTGCACACCACTGACATCATGCTCACTGGTCTATAGTTCCCTGGCTTGTCCTTACTGCCCTTCTTAAACAGTGGTACCATGTTTGCCACCTTCCGGCACCTCACCTGTGACTATCGATGATACAAATATCTCAGCAAGAGGACCAGCAATCACTTCTCTAGCTTCCCACAGAGTTCTCGGGTACACCTGATCAGGTCCTGGGGATTTATCCACCTTTACATGTTTCAAGACATCCAGTACTTCCTCCTCTGGAATATGGACATTTTGCAAGGTGTCACCATCTATTTCCCTACAGTCTATATCTTCCATATCCTTTTCCACAGTAAATACTGATGCAAAATACTCGTTTAGCATCTCCCCCATTTTCTGCGTCCTATTCTCTCCCTAGTTACCCTTTTGTCCTTAATGTATTTGTAAAAACCCTTTGGATTCTCTTTAATTCTATTTGCCAAAACTATCTCATGTCCCCGTTTTGCCCTCCTGATTTCCCTCTTAAGTATACTCCTATTTCCTTTATACTTTTCCAAGGATTCACTCGATCTATCCTGTCTATACCTGACATATGCTTCCTTCTTTTTCTTAACCAAACCCTCAAATATCTTTAGTCATCCAGCATTCCCTATACCTACCAACCTTCCCTTTCACCCTGACAGGAAAATATTTCTCTGGATTCTTGTTATCTCATTTCTTAAGGCTTCCCATTTTCCAGCCTTGCAGCAAAGCTAAGTGTAAGAATATAAGGTAAAACTATGCATATTAAGCATGAGTCAAATTGAGCTGTCTACATCGTTTGTTGCTTTGAAGTGGCATTTTGAAAGCTTGAAGAGTCATTGGACTCAAGTCATTAACTCTGCTTTTTCTCCATAGATGCTGCCAGATCTATTGAGTTTTTCCTAGCAATTTAGGTTTTTCTTTCTTTCAGATCTCCAGAATCTGAAGTTCTTTGCTCTAATTTACTGTATCTATCTAGTTCCATTAATTTTGTAGAATTAATCCTGTCCCACTGCAAATATTGGTGTCTTATTGCACAGATCTCAGACAGACATCAATCTTTAAGACAGCTAGAAGGTATGAAAGGTGTCCATCTCACTCTCAGTTAATAGATCAAGCAGGTGGACAGTTCATCAACCAGTCAGTTATGTGTATAATGTAACTGTAACCTAAGTAAGCATAGAAACCAAACTATGTGTACATCACATCAGTGTGTGTAGTAACTTTGGTGATAAACTTCAAGATGTCTGTTTCAGCAAAACAAAATCTTTGTGGTAAATGTTATTTGAGCTAACATAAAGAGAACTGCTCAAATCATATCTTAGTTGCAGTGGTGATTTGCCCAGGGAAAACATATCACACATCTCTTCTCCTCTCCATCTCCTGCACCGTAAAGCCTCCATTGTGGCATCAGAACATCCTGGAGCTTGCTTCCTGTCACTCTTGTGCCAGTTTTGTGTCATTCCCAGGACTAACATACATTAGGAATGCCTTCCAGCATCTCACCTCTCCCTGAAATAGCGCTGACAGGTTTTAGGCTGGTTTCGTCACCATTTTGCAAACCCTGCTCAGGAATGCAGTGACACACAGTGTACTTTGTACTGGCTGCACATTTTAATGATTCAAACAAGCAGGAAATACAACATTATCATCTTCAGTGTGTCAGAAATAATAGGCTCAGTTTAAGAGCATTACAATCCCTATGCTATTTTTTTGGGGGGTGTTATCAGATTTTGAAGCCAACATGTTTACCTTGAATGTATATACTGATATAATTTCCAGATTGGTAATTTCACTGCATTCCAATGTCACGTAAACATGATCCATTTTGACTCAGGATATATTTGTCTGCCTGGTGATGGTGGACTACAGTTTGTGTTTTAACGTTCATAGCACACAGCAATGGCTTGATGTGACACAGATGCCATTTGCTCACATGTGTATTTCATCAGCTTAGGGCCTGCTCCTGTTATCTGATTTAACGCAGACCCCCGTAAACTGTTTGGCGCACAGTAACAAAGTGTTGACTTTACAATGATGTTGGCACATGTATTGCGTGAAAACATAGATAATCAAAGATTGCACAAAATTAAATGTTTGCTGACAGAACCCAGTTAAAATATTCCCGACATATTTGCCAGACAAAAAAAAATGTTTTTTTTTCTATTCATTGAGGTAACATACCTTATTTAATGGAGCATTTTCCCTTTTTTAACTGTGTATCAATTACAGAGTCTCACAGTTTATGTAAAGCTCAAACTGGATTTATAGTCACGCAGTCATAGAAATGTATAGCGTGGAAATGGACCCTTTGGTCCAACTCATCCCAAATTAGTCTCCTCCCATTTACCAGCATTTGGCAATATCCCTCTAAACCCTTCCTATTCAAGTATCCATCCAGATATCTTTTCAATGTTGTAATAGTACCAGCCTCCAGTACTTCCTCTGGCAGCTCATTCCACACACACACCACCCTCTGTCTGACAATCCTGCCCATCAGTCCCTTTTAAATCTCTCCCTTTTCACTTTAAACTCTGGTTTTAAAGTAGTGTTCGCACATACAAATTAAAGTCTCAATCCTTAGGGACAGAGTGGGAAATGCAGGAGATACGAATGAGATCGAATTTGGTGAATGCTGAAGAATTTTAAGTTTGCGTTGTACATTTTGCTTGACTGATTCTGTTGGAAGAACCAGCAGCAGGAGACTGCAACTATGAACTCTTATGGGAGAGCCATATAATCATGAATACCAACAGAACTTGCATTGGGGTGTGTTTGTCACCTCTGAGTGGAGAAAAGCTGATGGAGGAGAGGTTGAAGACTTCCTTGAGGGATGAGGGAAGGTGAAACACTTCTGGCCCACTTTAAGAGGCCTAATTCAGAAAAGATTTACAAGGGTGCTGCCAGGGTTGGAGGATTTGAGCTATAGGGAGAGGTTGAATAGGCTAGGGCTGTTTTCCCTGGAGCATCAGAGGCTGAGGGCTGACCTTACAGAGGTTTATAAAATCATGAGGGGCATGGATAGGATAAAGAGATGAAGTCTTTTCCCTGGGGTGGGAGAATACAGAACTAGAGGGCTTAGGTTTAGGGTGAGGGGGGCAAGATATAAAAGAGAGCTAAGGGGCAACTTTTTCACGCAGATGGTGGTGCGTGTATGGAATGAGTTGCCAGAGGAAGTGATGGTGGCTGGTACAATTGCAACATTTAAAAGGATATTGGATGGATATATGAATAGGAAGGGTTTGGAGGGATATGGGCCGGGTGCTGGCAGGTGGGACTAGATTGAGTTGGGATGTCTGGTCAGCGTGGACGAGTTGGACTGAAGGGTCTGTTTCCGCGCTGTACATCTCTATGACTCTAATATGCATTGAATTTGAAGAGCCACGAGCATCTATTTTGTGAGAGCCCAAGAAGACACAGCCAGCTGCAATTAAATTTACATCAGACTTCCAAATACACTGTGGGATCTTGTTTTGAATATGTTGTTGAGGGTTACTGCTGATGACATGAATCCTGTTACCACTAACAACAACAATGGTCAAGTCGCATAAAAGCAAAAACATGGTGAAAACATGCAGCAGGCCAGACAGCATCAGTGGACAGAAAAACGACATCAGTTTCAAAATTGATCAAGAATGAAATGTGAAAATAAGCTCTGTTTTTTATCTCTCTCTACAGATGTTTCCTGATCAGCCAAATACTTTTATCATTTTCTGTTTGTCTTTTTGATCACTGCCATCTGCAGTATTTTGATTTTGTGTTTATGTGAATGGGTAAGTGCATACTGAGTTGAGGACTGTTCTCCAGAGTTCAGACTCACTTAATGTTTTGCCTGTCCTCACAAGTTCAGGGATTCACGTCAAAGCCGAAGATCTGAATGCTCCATGACCCTATCTCAAGTTCAAATGTTTCTTCACATTACACCACCATAGAGATTTCATTTTTAAATGAAAACTTACTCAGAAGCTAAAACAGATTGAAACATTTTCTTAAACATTACGTGATTTATAATAGAGAATTAGAGCTCCAAGATGTAATTTTTCAATACACAGCTCCAAGCTTCCCTTTCCTTAATAAGTACAGCAGTGAGATATTTCAAAGGGATGGGGGTGTGGGTGTGGGGAGAGGGGGTCCTGAGAGACCACACCTTAGAGCTGAAATGTTGGTTCCGATATTAACTTTACGACATGTTGGGGATTGGTTGGGTAGAGAGTTGGGGTACATAACGCGAAAGGATTTCAATGCATCTGTCACTGCCTTTTTAATGCTGTGTTCTTTTCAAAAATTAGATGTTGGGAGGGGATTCCAAATGCTAAAGGCACAGTAATCAACAGTAAAGCAAGCAACTCTGAGGATGTTCGGGATGCCTGAAATAATAAGCACTGATATCTGGCCAGCATGCCCACTCATCTCATTTCACACACTTCTTCACATCATCCTTTATCCATCTCTTATGACCACCCATTCTCATCCCTGTGCCATTCGATACTTTGCTTTAATAGGCATCCATATCAAATGCGCAATATCCATCGGACTAGCTCACTCCATAATGCCCTCTCATAGGTCAGGCTTTCACTGTTGCAGGAGGAAAGAATACAAATCACCGGGAAAGGGAGAAAGCTGGAGATAGTCTAGTCTGCACAGATCATGCAGCTCCCTCTTGTAAAAGAGGAGATACTGTAGATCAGTGCTTTCTCATTCTATTCAACAAGGAGAAACAGGGAGCTCCCAGCTACCTGGTGACTTACATGCCCATTCAACACTCAGTCATGTTGACTTAATTTTAGTAATGTACCTTAATAGTGATAAGTTCAATAATGCTACAATGCAGGCAATAATTCTTAGCTGCCAGGGCCAGCAAACATGCGGCATGTTGCCCTTTTCTATTGCTAATTCTCAGCGGAGCTTGTTACTTCTACATGTATATGAATTAGTTGCAGGAGCAATTTGAGCCTGCTCTGCCATTTAATACGTTCAAGATTCATCTGTTTGTTATTGCAAATCTGTATTCTCAACTACCTCTGATAACCTTTCACCCCCTTACTTAACAAGAGTCTATTTGCCTCAGCTTTAAGAATATTAAAAGACTCTGCTTCCAGTAACTTATCAGGAAGAGAGTTCCAAAGGCACATGACTATCTGACAGAAAAAAATGTCTAATCCGTTTTAAATTGACAATGATTTTAAACAGTAAACAATTAAGATTATCTCACAAGTGGAAACATCCTATCCATATTATCCTGTCAAGGATCTTATATCATGGAATTCCTACTGTGCGGAAGCAGGCCATTTGGCCCATCGAGTCCACACCAACCCTCTGAAGAGCACCCCACCCGGATCCCCAACCCTCCCCTATCCCTACAATCCCGCATTTCCAATGGCTAATTCACCTAACCTGCACATCCCTGGACACTATAGGCAATTCAGCATGGCCAATTCACCGAACCTGCACGTTTTTGGACTGTGGAAGGAAACTGGAACACCCAGAGGAAACCCATGCAGACTCGAGGAGAATTTGTAAACTCCACACAGCCACTTGAGGCTGGAATTGAAATTGGGTCCCTGATGCAGTGAGGCACCAGTGCTAACCACTGAGCCACTGTGACTCAACCACGGAATTTAATGTGTAATCAAGTCCCTTCTTCCTCTTCTAAGCTCCAAAATATACAGGCATAACCTATCCAACCTTTCGTCATAGATAAATCACTCATTCAGGTATTAGTCTGAAGATGCATCAACACAGGATGATCTTTACTGTATACCAGTGCACAGATCTCAGTGGGTCTAATTAGGCAGTTAGTTAGTTACTTCTTCTTGTGATTCACACTTTACTAGTGAGCAGGAGCAGATGGTGGTGGGAAGGACAACTACGGAGAGCAATGAAGGGTTAGGTCTTCTAGAGATTCTGCTCAGTTCACCCAAATCTGTAATCAGGGGCCATTTAGGAAAGAAATGATCACCAGACTGACGAGCCTTTCATATATTTATTTGAAGCACCCTGTTCGGATATATTGTGACACACATCCAGGGCAAGTGAAACTTGAATTGCCACTATGTCACAAAAAGCCTTGCCTTACATGTACATTGACCACAATTGCAAAGAAGATAGAGAATTCACGTCAAACATGAGTGCATTAAATGTTCTGAAGTCAAGAGTCTTCTGAAGAAGTCAGACCAAACTTGAAGTGTTATCTCTGTTTTTCTCCCTCGCATGTGCCTCTAGACCTGCTGAGTTTCTCCAGCATTCTTTGTGGGTATATTTATGTGCAGGATTAAAGTCCCCTAACCTTAATTGAGAAGACAAAATGGCAGCAGATAACGATTTTTATGTAACAAAGTAACATTTCTGAAGTAAGTGATTAACAAAATATTTAACATTAGGCAGCAGTAACAAGCTCTTTAGTCCTTGCTCTTCAAACCTGCCTGGTCACAGATCATCTCACCTTTAGTTCATCCAAATGCCTTTGCTCCAAAGGCTTTCAGGTCCCTATTTTTATCGTTTCCTTTGGTCTGCTTATGTGCAGTTGTGCTACATAGGCCTCTTGGCTGCTTTATCCCTTGATTGCACGTGGTTGGCCATCTAACTCCAGACACACTGGCAACCTTCTCTCACCGTTTGCTATCCATGTGACAACGCAGTCCATGTTTGGCTCCAAAATAGCTATCAGTATCAGCTTTCAGGGGAAAGCACCTTTTAGAAATAAATTTAGCCCTTCACTTTTCTGAACAAAAACTGAACAAAAACCAACTGAAGTGTCTCACGGGTCATCTATTTGAGTCCTACCTGATATTCAGCTCCCAAAATATCACTTGAACTGTCTTGTAGTTCATTGTTGCTTAACACAACCTCAGATCAAGGTTGTGTAGCTGAAGCAAGGTCCTGTTTATTTGAAAATATATAATACAATTGTTCAGCAGACACATTCACTGTCAAGGTGCAGCAACTATTCTGTGAAAGGAGAGTTGCAACTGCCTCACGACATGCTGCAGACTGATCTCTCTTAATGTCCTCCCCCAATAACCGGAATATTGTGTGTGCCATCTCCCTCAACATGAATTTACTGATCCATTCTCTCCAGACATTCCAGCCATGACAGTGTGAACACAATTAAAGCAATGGCCTCTCTTGCATTTATAAGTCTGTATTTTTGATGATTCCTCTTCCTCCTTATATTCTTGTCCTTCAAATCTGTCTTGTCTGTCCCTGGAATTCCAGACGTTGTAAAATTCCCAGCTGCATTAGCCCACAGTTTCGCATCCATATTGGGTGAGTATTGTAGTTGTGGTTGCATTCAGGTGAACTCCCTCAGGCTTGCATTAATTTTTATGCAGCCTGAAAACATGCCCCTTTCCTGAGAGATCCCAGATGTGCTTTCCCTTCCCAGATGCAGTTGGACTGTTGATGCCCAGAGAGGATTTCTCCAGATTTTCTGCAGGTCTTTGAGTTAAATGCAGCTGGTAATTTACAACATGCAGAGTACAAAGGATTTGCCAGGCAGGAGAAGTACTTGATGTAGCTTCTTGAACTGACATCAACATTTGATGCTGACATTAAATTTTGTGCAGAAATGGAACAGGAAGCAGCTGAACTCCAGAGGGCAAGTAGGGTAGTCTATGTCAAGCTCTACAACCAACTGATTAAGGAGCAGAGCTCCAAAAGCTAGTCCTTCGAAATAAATCTGTTGGACCATAACCTGGTGTTGCGTGATTTCTAACTATGTCAAATAATGGGTTCTGAAGGATGGTGTGCGGCACTCTTATTCGGGTTAAAGTAAAAGGTCACAAATTGACTGCAACACAAAGAAACAACCACAGTGCTGGCCTGTTCTGACAACAAGAGAACAATTCACCTGAACTTCTACACAAACAGGGCATGTCACCATGGACAAGATTTATATCTCGAGTTTGGGAAATGTGAATCACAGCAATTTCTGAATTTGCCACCCTGAAGCTGTTGCTTCCTCCCATACCTGCCATACTTTTGTCTAATTGAGATTTGTGCAGGTAAGGCTCTGGTCAGGCCCTTCCTCAGGCAGACCCAAGGCAGTGTCAGAGAGCAAATGCCCAGGTGGCCTGCTCAGAAGGCCTGCCTTGTTTCTCAGAGACATCAGTTCAACTTAACTCACTCTCATTTCCTCTCATCCTCATGCCTTATCCATGTCCTTCATACCCCCATGTCCCGTTCAAATTACCCCCATCTCCCATATTCCTCAGACACAATTCATGCTCAAATGATCTCTCATAGCCACATGCCATTACCATGCACTCTCAGAACCCCATGCTTCTTCTAAGCCCTCTCATATTCCCCCATGCTCACCACGCTTCCTCATAATCCCATGCTCCCTTCATGTCACCCTTTTATCTCCCATACCCTATTTACTCAAAATGCACTTTCCATGCTCTCAAATCTGTCAAATCCCCATTCCACTTCTGTACCTGCTGATCCACCCATTCTTCCCCCAGTAAGCTTTATACCCTTCATGCATTTTCTGTGCCCATTATTGCATGTCCTGTACCATTACCCCATCTCTGTGCCCCATCAAAGACCTCATAACCTCATACTCATGTCTCATCCATTACTACCTTCGCCCTCATGCATCTATGCCTCTTCCATTCCCTGTGTTAACACCACAGCATTGCTTCCTTTGGTTTGAAATGCAACATTTTTTTTAAAATATGGAAATGCTCCTGCAAGCCTATTAGCATTCTCCCAATGCTGTCAGTGTAATGTTCAACTAGCTATCGCAAAACAAAGTGCAACGATCAATCATTGCAGTAAAGATACATTTAACTTGTGCTACTGCATCTAATGACATTTGAAGTTGTCAAAACATTTGATATTTCCCTGTCAGAATTTTTCCAAAACCTCAGCTGCCTTATTCCAAGTTTTCTTAACTCTATGTAGAGAATTATTCAAAATTTCCTAAACTTGCCTGAGATGATGGAAATACTATAAGACATGAAATACAGAGGAACTGGACAGAGAATCCGATTATCCGAGTATTGATTATCTGAATTTCGGATTATCTGAAGAAGATTTCAAAGTCCTGCAAAAATGTTACATCAAAGAGGTAAATGTATTCGATTTACCTGTACTGAAGAGCATATGAAAATACTGGCAAAAGCAAAGAAACACAAGTAGCTCAAGTATCAGCAGCTGGACTTTTTTAAGGTAATGGTTGTTACACAGCCATTTGCAAAAGTAAGTTTTTTACATTACTGTACACGTATTCTCATCACTTTACCAGGCCGTTCATTAAAAAAAGTAAATGGGAAATGTAAACGGGAGATCCAAGATGGCGGCGATCTAGGAGAGCCGTGTTGCAGAGCTCCGCACTGCAGCACAAGTGGGATGAAGTTTTAACCCGTCCTCCCTGACCACTGCGATATCCTGGGATTCTGGAAAGGTCATGGAGTCCCAGGAAACTATTGAAAGTCAACTTACCTGGGTTTTTGCTGTCCAGGGATGCCGAAGAAGGGAGGAGGAACGTCTGCGGCTGGGCCTGCAGGATCCTCAAACTCAATTACCTGCCAGACCCTGGTGAAGGAGCTCGCAAAGTCTCACGAGATGTTGGGTAAACAGGAGAAGCTGGCCCTGATCTCTATCATGCTGCAGAAGCATGAACAGCAGCTGGGAGACCTGGACGGATGAGGTTGAACACAGAGTCACAGTGATACCAATTCCTCCAAGGATAGGATCCAAGCCCTGGAGATGCAGGTCCGTAATTTGCATGACCAAGTTGATGATCTTGAGAACAGGGGCAGGAGAAAAAATATTTAGATCGTCGGTCTACTGGAGGGTAAGGAAGGTGAGCGGCCGGCCGAATTTATTGAGGACTGGTTGCTGAAATTCCTTAACTTGGAGGCTGGAATGAGTGGCTCAAATGTTTAGAGGGCTCACCGGGTCACGGCGCGGAGTTCAGGTCTGGGTCAATGTCCACGTCCTCCCTTGGTGCGGTTTCATCATTATAGAGATAAGGAGAGCATTGTGGAAGCTTCCAGAATCCAGGGGAAGGATCCGAAGGCCCTAGTTTACGAGGGCTCTAAGATCATGTTCTTCCAGGACTTCTCAGCGGCGATAATCCAGAAAAGAAAATCCTACAACGATGTCAAGAGAAGACTGAGGGTACTCAGGATCTAGTACTCCCTGAAGTATCTGGTAGTGCTTCGGTACACCTTAAGTGGATCTGTACATCACTTTGGCACGTCAAAGAAGGCAAGTGACGTTGTGGATAAACTAATTTAATCTGAACAATTTAGTCTGTACAAATAGTAATGTTGTTTGCGTATGTGTTTGTTTTTTCTTTAAAAAAACAGAGGAAGCCCAGTTGGAGCTTTATTTTCCTATGGTTTTATTGGTAATAATCTGGTTTCACCTATGCTTGGCAGCAATTGAGATGTGTGCTTAGGTGATTAGGTACACCTTAGGTGGATCTGTACATCGCTTTGGCACATCAGAGAAGGCAAATGACTTTGTGGACAAACTAACTTAATCTGGCAGATTAGGAAATAACTAAACCCCGGTATAGGCTTTGGCAGTCTCCCGAAGGATGGATGGACTACTAACCGAACCTGAATTAATGCCTAGGAACGCCCAAAATTCCCTCAAGAAGTACTCCACAAACTTATTACCCTTAAGGATAAAGAGATCTATTCGCCAGTGCCTCGGGCCCACTGTAACTTCCTTAATCTTAACCAACAGGTACACTGGAGCGTGATCAGAGCAACGTCTCCTCGAAACATGGTTGAAGGCAGCCGAGAAGGCTTACTTTGACAGGCCCTCGTTGGTCATACTATAGAGGATTATGGCATGGAATTCCGTGCTCACACAGACAGTAAAGAAGGAGCTTACTTTTGCAAAGCAAAGGTTATAGGAGCATGATGACAGGCCAGGCAAGTACCTAGCATATCTCGCCAGGAAAGGGAGTGTCCCCTCAAGCCATTACAGCGATTAGGGAAGGGTTTGGGAACCTAACATGTGACTCCAAAAAGATTACTGTGGCATTCCAGAGATTTTACTCTAAGTTATACCAACCTGAGGGTTGTGAGGAGGGGCGGGCCAAAACTGAGTCATTTTTCAAGGATCTGGAGCTCCCGGGCATGATCCCTGAACAAAAGTCTTTTCTCAATGTCCCTTTTCAGAGCAAGAGGTGCGGGAGACTGTGAAGCAGCTTCAGAGTGGAAAGGCACCCGGTCCTGATGGATGTCCCAGTGAATTCTATTAGGAAATTTATAAACATATTGTCAGGCCCGATGCTCAACATGTTCATTGACTCATTCAGCTATGATTGTCTCCTGCCATCTCTGAGAGAGGCCAATATTCCGCTTATTCTTAAAAAAGGGAAGGTCCCGGAGGTCTGTGGTTCGTACAGGCCCATTTCACTCTTAAATATGGACTTTAAAATCCTCTCTAAGACTCTTGCGATAAGGTTGGAGACTGTGTTACCTTCTATTGTTAAAGAGGACCAGATGGGCTTCATAAAGGGTTGCAGATCCTCCAATAATGTTAGGAAGCTGCTTAATGTACTTCAAGCATGTCAACAACAATAAATACAGGGATTAGTGATTTTTCTAGATACAGAGAAGACATTTGACCGAGTTGAGTGGCCAAACCTTTTCTATACTCTGGAGCGGTTTGGCTTGGGCGAGATCTTTATAAGATGGGTAAAGGTTCTCTACAGTGATCCTCTTGCTGTGGTCAGCACCACTGTGCTCTATACAATTGCAACAGGCAACGAGGCAGTGTTATAGTGGCTGAGCAGCTAGGGTAACAGAAGCAGTTTCTGGAGGAGAAGGATGAGGGTATTGAACTGGAGGAAGCACATGACAGAAGTCAGCTGCATTGGGCATGACAGGCCAAAAGGATCTGATATCCGATTTGGATGGATTCAGACTCTCGTGCAGCAATGCTGCTGTGTGCCTGCATGACTTTGTGGGTACTGGGCCATGACATTGCCCAGTGACATGCAAAACTAAAACTGCAAATGCTTGCCTGTGAACACAGTGGCCTTTTAAAGATAGCACAGGTGCAAGGGATACCGGTCATCTCACAGATATCCAGTGTTGTTCCAGGATCCTATATGTTAATATAGGAATAAAATCAGATGTGAGAGATACCATAAGGGTGGGGTAGGTAGTTAATGAGTTGAGTTTGTTAAGAAACAGAGAGTGATCTCATTCGGCCTCACAATGAGAAACCTTCCGAGAAAACTCATATGATTTGCACTCACCCAAAAAAAAATGTAAGATTCAGCCCCTTGTGTGAGGTCAATTCAGACAGTCCAAAGTTGTGCAGGTTTGGTGAATTGGCCATGAAAAATTGTTCATAGTGTTCAGGGATGTGTAGGCTAGGTGCATTAGTCAGGGGGAATGTAGAGTAATAGGATAGAGGAATGGATCTGTGTGGGATACTCTTCAGAGCCTCGGTGTGGACTTGTTAGGCCAAATTGTCTGTTTCTACACTTCCTATGAAAACAGCATCTAGTCCTTCCTTTCCTTTGATCCTTCGCTTGTCACACCAGGAATGAAGTTTCAAATCCTTAAATCCCATGTAGAACACCCCCTACATCTGAAGAAAAAATACACAGCCTTTTAGGTTTTCATAGATTCAGAACAATGTTGTGTGGCCTGTTTCAGTTCTTCAGCAACAGTAGTTACTCTAACCAGACAACTTGGTGAATATGTGAATGTGGGCATATATTACAATTGTCATCTTCTGTTGACGATCGTTCACTGAAATAAATGTCAGCTGCTAAAGTTATTGCTTGAATAAAATAAATACAATAAAAGCAGTTGTCACCTGAATCTATATGTATGACAGACCACACCGTCTTTGGATAAATAGTCAGTCAATTGAGTCTGAAAATATAATACAGCTGTATGTAAGCTCTACTTGAGGGCATGTGAATGTACACAGATATTTTCCTTTGTGTATTTGTACTGGGTTTAAATGAGTTGATTTGTCACACAGCTGCTAAAGGGAGGAACTGTGGAGGGCATATTTTACTAAGTGGAATGACTGTATGTCTAAGTCATGTTGATGCCCTTGGGAAATGTATAAGTAAAACTCAATGGATATAGAGGGTCCACAGTTCTCAGTCATCATTTTCATGTGGAATTTGACTGAGTTTGAACTTTAGAGTGTGACGGAGATACCTTGACATAAATTAGTATGGACTGAAACTTGTATAAACCATCCAAGATGTGAAGTGTCCGAAACAAAGTTTGTAACATGGAAGTGCATTCAAAAATGAGCCCAAAGAGATACTGGGACAATCAGCTGGGGAGCCCACAGATCCTCTAACTGAATGAGTGTAAAAATCATGTCCATTTTGGAATTCTAGACAAACTGAATGCTGAGACTATTTCTCATGAAAGCAAAATGCTATTTTGTAGCATTCAGAAGCTATTTTTCTGCTCTTACAGTTTCTCTCAGTCCACTTTTGCTTATGTTCAGGGCAAAAGGCCAGTTTCTATAAGATGACTGAATCTTTTAAGATCCAAAAATTGGAAACCCTCTGCTTACTATGACTGATGTTAGATCACAGAAGACAAACTCTTTAATATGGCATACAGGTCAAATGGCTACAGTATTGTCATATCTATTTCCAAATGTTAAAAAAGTACATTATTAAACTTAATCATGAGATTTATTTACAAAACAAAAAGAAACAATGATACCAAATAACGAAGGTAGATACTTAAAAAAAAGCTATAGACTGAAACAATCTAGAAGAGACAAAATATATATTTCTAGAAGTGAATGACTAACCCAATTTATTAAATGATAAAGTTTTGCAATGAAACTGTCTTCTGCAAAACTCCAAAGTCACAATTTGATCATGAATGATGATTTGTAGGCTCTCTTATGAAGCTCAAAAACTTTTCCAAGTCTCCAAAGACCAAGATTACAGATATTAAACGGCTCATTTTATGAGTTGGTGCTGTTGGCAGAGAGCCTCGTATATTCATTGTGCATTTCAGGAATTGTCGGCATGGTGCCCTTTTTTTCTGACCATGGGTGGGAAGTCGAGTACATCACGCTTATGATTTTACAATCTGTTCATCAAGGTTCCTACTGAAATTTTGAAATCAGCAAGTTGGCTTTCTATTTATGATACTTATGCAAGATATGCTAGTACTCAATTTGATACATATCATCTGAGTCCCACGTCAGCATTATCCTTAAAAAGGGCACTTTTTCAACTTCTCCCACACCAGCTTTGTTGAAGCCTCCATTTGTGGAGTTTAGGAAAGAACATCTGCACAAATAAAAATTGGAGATATTAGAAATCTGAAATAAAACCAGAAAAAGCTGGAGCTACTCAGGTCACACAGTATCTATGATTAGTGAACATAGTTAATGTTGGAGTTCACAAGGAAAGGTTCTCATGAAAGACCATTAGCCTAAGCATTAGTTGCGTTTCTCTGTCTACAGATGCTCTCCGTCTGCTTAGCACTTGCAGCTTTTTCTTGCTTCAGTTTAATATCTCCTCATTTCAAAACAATCAGGGTAGATTTTTCACAGTTGTGCTTTACAACTAGAACACTTATGCAGCCATCCGTTAAGGATGCATTGAAATAGTGTGGTTATTGCAACTAAAAATGTTGCTCATTACCTTTATAAGGTAGCCCATCCTGAATAGCTAGATTCGAGTTGGAATTCCTAATACATGTATTTAGAGTAAATATATCATAAAATTCTGTTTCTCACACATAGATTGTATGTAAAAGTTTCAATATATTAAACATAAATGAAATTTATAATATAAATAAGCCTTTGCATAATCTATGATAATCACCCTTATGAAGCAACTATAGACTTTACTACATGAAATGTCCTTTGGATCTTTTAAGATCCAAAAACAAGAAACCCTTGACTTACTATGACTGATGTAAGATCACAGAAGATGGAATACAGGGCAATTGGCTGAAGTATTGTCATATCTATTTCTAAATGTTAAAAAATAGTATGTTGTTAAACTTAATCATGAGATTTATTTACAAAAAAGATATGAAACAAAGATACCAAATGATGAAGATAGATACTTAAAAAAAACTATAGACGGAGGCAATCTAGAAGAGTCAAAATATACATTTCTCGAAGTGAGTGGTTAACCCAACTTATTAAATGATAAAGTTTTGCAATGAAACGTCTACTGCAAAACTCCAAAGTCACAGTTTGATCACGGACGATGATTTGTGGACTCTCTCATGAAGCCCAAAAACTTTTCCAAGTTCCAAAAGTGAAAAAGGTTGCATTGATCAGTCAAACAGAAAATTCCGCAATGAGCCACCACACACTGCAGCACAGAGGAACTATGAAGAGCAGCAGAAAATCATCGATACAGTGTATTAAAAAAGAATGGGTACCCAAAGAACACAGTCCACTGACTTCTCAGCAGCAAACCCCAACAAACAGACAAAACATGTCCAGAAACCCTAGCCACCCTCCCCTACATCAAAGACATCTCGAAAATGACTGCCAGACTACTCAGAGCTTTTGGCATCTTGGTAGCCCACCAACACACTAAAACAGCAGCTAATGAACTTGAAAGACCCTATACAGACAACAGGCAAAACTAATGTCATTTACAAAATACCGTGCAAGAACTGTAACAAACACTATATTGGACAAACAAGCAGAAAACTAGCCACCAGAATACATGAACATCAATTAGCCACAAAAAGACATGACCCACTCTCACTAGTATCTTTACATACAGATGATGAAGAACACCACTTCGACTGGGACAACACCTTCATCCTAGGACAAGCCAAACAGAGACACACACAAGAATTCCGAGAAGCATGGCATTCCAACTGAAATTCTATCAACAAGCACATTAACTTGAATCCCATTTACCACCCCTGAGAAAAAGAACAGGAAGTGACATCACCACCGGAAATGATGTCACCACAGGAAATGATATCACTAACCCAAGGAAACCTAAACACATAAATAGAAAGCGGGCCATATCACCAGTACTTTATCTGAAGGCTCACTGATTATGTTATGTAGTAGATTGATGAAACATCAGAAAACGAACCTTTCAGCTCAGTGAGAAAACCTGCATTCAAAAAAATCTGTACATCGTACAGGATTAATAGAGAGTTGACAAATTTATATAATGTGGCATTTCCCAGCTCTGGTAAGCAGTGTTCTTGCTTCTTTGCAAATTCTGCCTCAATGCACTATAAAACATAAAAGCAAACTACTGCAGATGCTGGATATTTGGAATAAATACAGAAAGTGCTTGAGAAACACATCTGTGGAGAGAAAAATGAAGTTAATATTTTGAGTCTATTGTCATATTGGATATAAAACATTAACTCTATTGCTCTCTCCACAGATGTCACCAAACCTGCTGAGTTTCTCCAGCACTTTCTGTTTTTATTACCGTAAAATATAAACGCCTCCCTTTATGGACACATGATGAAAGCTCCACTCGGTCATAGCCACAGCCAAAAGTGTGATTTGATGAATATCTCCATAAGTGAGGCTAACCAGATAGCTGAAGAGCAGCAATTATGGTCAGTTTCACATCTGGAAATATTTATAATAAAACATTTCTGATCATGTCATACTCTATTCATACAAACTGCAGTTTGCTTTCAATTTAGAAATATCAATTTAAACTAGTATTTCTGAGTAGCTTTTCCATTGCATGGGAAGTAATAAGAACCATGTCATGATGGTAATTACAATTTTAGTACGATACCAGAACAAAGATTGGAAAAGTGACTTGACAAAAGACAGTGAGATACATCAGTGCTCAGCCTTGTGGACCAACCCGGTTCAGACATAAACAATGCTAAGTACTGAAGAAGTCCAAATCAAGTGAGAAAGAAGAATGCAGCCAAATTCAGGAAAAGCTTTGAGACATCACAAGGGAAGTCCATTTCTGCAGCATCTCACCATAATGCGCCAAACTTCATCTTGCCAGGAAGCGAATTCAGGTGCTTAAAGCCTTGGTGTCAGGACAGAAAAACAACATGATCGCACCCATCTTCGGGCATATGCCTGAAACATCAGCTCTCCTGCTCCTCGGGTACAGCCTGACCTGCTGTGCTTTTCCAGCCCCACACTTTTCAACTCTGGACTCTCCAGCATCTGCAGTCATCACTTCTTCGAACTTTTGGGTTTAACCCAGGCAAGTTTTCAAACAAGTGGGAAGCCCCTATGGAGCAGGTGAGTAAATTATTTCAGCATATACATCCCAATTAACTCATGACAAAATCCAGCATTCTGCCTTTAGTAGCCAGCATTGAGATTTCCTCAAGCAGTGTAGAACTAGCTCGAGTCGAGAAGGCAGTGAAGCATGAAATTAACAGCTGGGAAGCCTTTAGAGAGTGAAATTTCAAAGCTTGTGAAAAATCTGCAGGTTTTGCTCTGAGGCCCTGATCCCATTGCTTTGAAGCATATTCCCAAACTTAGAGTATCCACACTTTCCTTTCAGTTTCCTTGATGTCAGCCTGCACTGCATGGGAACAATTTATGTGGTAGTAGACTGGATCTCTGATGACGACCTGTAGGGATTATCACAACAAGAGCTACAGCACCAAGAGCAGACACAACGTCAACTTCTCTACAGTCATGTGCCACACCAAGTGATAGAGGGATTGAACAGAGAGCTATAGCTCCAAGGAGGCGATACCTGCAGTCCAGATTATACAGACATTGGGTGAGACTCCTGAACACGATGACACAAATGTGGTTCAAACCTTTGCAGCAGGTTGTTACTAACGGCCAGAGCATTCCGGAATAAAACCTTTTTTCCTCGAAGACCACTTTTCCACATATATTCAGTGACTATCAGTAGGTTAAAATCTTCGAGGAGAAAGTGAGGGCTGCAGATGCTGGAGATCACAGCTGAAAATGTGTTGCTGGAAAAGCGCAGCAGGTCAGGCAGCATCCAAGGAGCAGGAGAATCGACGTTTCGGGCATAAGCCCTTCTTCAGGAATGAGGAAAGTGTGTCCAGCAGGCTAAGATAAAAGGTAGGGAGGAGGGACACACTTTCCTCATTCCTGAAGAAGGGCTTATGCCCGAAACGTCGATTCTCCTG
>NC_057741.1:8763012-8773294 GCF_004010195.1 Chiloscyllium plagiosum
GTGTTCTCTGAAACGTTCCGCAAGTAGGCGGCCTGTCTCCCCAATATAGAGGAGGCCACATCGGGTGCAGCGGATGCAATAGATGATGTGTGTGGAGGTGCAGGTGAATTTGTGGCGGATATGGAAGTGTCCCTTGGGCCTTGGAGGGAAGTAAGGGGGGAGGTGTGGGCGCAAGTTTTGCATTCCTTGCGGTTGCAGGGGAAGGTGCCGGGAGTGGAGGTTGGGTTGGTGAGGGGTGTGGACTATCAGGTCAACACAAGCCTGAATTCCTTCGCTTGTAGCTCCTACCAATTGGTGACATCTCAACGATCTCTCAAACAAGTGCATCACCCAGTTCACCAATGCCATTTTTGAAAGACTGCCACTTGAACAAGTGTAAGACCAATCAAACACAGAAGATCTCAGGTTTGCTTGAGTTTATTGATTCCTGTGGGTGCAGGGATCATTGACTGCATTCAACATTCATTCAACTGTTAGCAATCCAACCATCATAGTCACATCCATTCTGTCTCATAGAAGCTGATTATACAATTAACTGAAGTCTATTATCAAGAGTGAATGAAGGTTTCAATACTGACCAGGAGAATAATGAATTCAAATTAAGGGCTTTATTGATGGAAATGGATATTTTCACAATGCCATTAACATTGTTATACCTACCTGTGTTAGTCTCATTGTCTAACTAGGAAGTCTCTCTCATCTGCTTCTTGTTATTTCTAGTGTTGTTGCTTCTGTAGCTTCAGCAGAGCTGGATATAGGCCATTCATTTCCCATCACAGCCAGATAAGCTTCCCATGGCAGATGTTCTTTAGGTTTTAGATCCTGTGATGGCCTTGCTGATGAATGGCTCTCCCATAGCAGTGCAGGAGCAGACATGGGAAAAAAATAGGATCAGGAGCAAAAGTTATAGCTCCTTGGAGACTGCTTTGCCAGTCAATGTGATCATGGCTGATCTTCTGTCTCAATTCCCCTTTTCTGTCTCCTCCCATACCCCTTGATTTTCTCTATCTCAGTTATAAATATATTCAATGATGGAGCATCCACAATCCTCTGTGGTAGACAATTCCAAAGATTCACATTTATTTGATTGAAGATTTTTCTCTTCATCTGATTACTAAATGATCAACCTCTTGTCCTGGCACTGTACACAGGTTTTAGATCCACTTGACAGGGGACAACCTGTCTACATTTAATCTGTCAAGCTCCTTCAGAATCTTGCACATTTCAATTAGATCGCCTCTCATTCTTCTAAACTCTAGAGAGGAGACCCAATTTATTTGGTTTCTCATCATAGGATACAGGAACCAAGCTCATGAGGTTTCACTGTACTGCCTGATGGATGTTGTGTCCAGGCCTCTTAACAGTCGTCAGGATGTGGGAAGAAAATAAATCAGGAGTTGGAAAAGGAGCATAAGAAAGGCATTATTACAATAATCATGGGGGACTTCAACATGTGGGTGGACTGGAAAATCTTATTGGTAGCAGATCTTAAGTAAAGATATTCACAAAATGTCTACAAGGTGGTTTTTGGAGCAGCTTGTAATAGACTCCATGAGGAAACAGGCACTTTTGGATTTGGTGATGCGTGACGAGGCTAATCATTAATATAGATTGTAGCAATTGCAATCTCAACACTGATCTTTGCAGCACTCCAGCTGCTACAGGCCTGTCAATTTGAGAATGCTCTATGCATACCTTCTCTTTGCTTCATGTAATTATCCAACACTTTAATCATGCTAATATATCGCCTTCAATGCAATGAACTCTTGCACCCTCCATGGATCTCCAGCTTTCTCTGTTTTGTGCTGTCTTTGCACGTTCCACAAAGGTCAATTGCATCCAGTTTACATCCAATTGCATCCACCCATTTTATCCTCTGCCCACTTCCCTTACATCTTCCGTAGATTTCTCCCTTCAATAACTGTCTTTTCTACTATCTGTTGTAACGTTGTGACCAAAATATTTTACCTTTATTATGAACTAGACCAGAGCCCCTCCCCCCAAACAAAGGATTGTAAAGAGATAACTTAGACCCTAACTTTTATATATTTATTTAGATACAAGAGTAAGGTGCTGTGTACCAGATGTGATTCAACTGACCCACCATTAGGCTTTAATGAAAACATACTTTATTCTCACAATGCAGTTAAAATAAAAAATAATTGGATAACAACTCTATTGAAATACCTAACAAGATAATGAATTATTTAAACACTAATCATCAATTATTCCAATATAGGCAGCATCCCACAAGCACACACTTTGACAAAAATGCAATTCAGCCAAACAGTTATGAATCTCACATGCTGTCTCTCTTTCTCTCTCTCTAGTCCAGAAGAAAAAAAAAATCTGTCCCTTTTGGTTTTTAGGAGGAAGCTTTGCTGACTAAGAGTTCACTCTATCAGCCGGCAAAACTCTCCACCTGACTGAGAACAAACTAAAAGCCTGGTCCCTGTGAGACCTGACCCCACCTGCTATGATTCTTTTGTCTCATTTTAAAAAAAACACAGCCAAAGAGAACTGCAAACCTGTTTACCAACGGTCTGTCTGAATGAGATATTTCAGCATCACTGTGACAACACCCTTCTGCAAGAAAATCTCTCTTAAAGGCGCAGTCTCATCACATCGTTCTTTCTTTGATGTTATGCACTAATTTCTCCTTTACTCCAGCTGGTTCTAGTACTTCCTCATTAGCCCTACTGCCTGGATAGCACATGTGGAATATCTTCCTTTATGTTCATATGTCTAATGCATTCAACTTATTAATAGTCACTTTCTCTGTTGCTATGTCTCTAAGGCTTATAATTTAAATAATGAAATGTAACACCTCAACATTCCCTTGCTAAGATCCAGGTTTTATTTCCATAACGTTAACAGATCCTTCATTTTGAATAGGCAATCTTAGCTATCTCAATTCTTTTTGAGATCTCACACTTACATAATCTGCCCAAGGTGCATTAACCTGTTTCAGGACTTGTCCAGCTGTTTCAATTTTGACTTCCAGAGTTAGATTTCTGTTTGTCACCACTGGCTTGGTCTTCTTCACATTTCTTCTTAATTCATGATCTTCACTTCTTGGTCTCACATTATTTGTAATTTTTGTGTACATTTTTTTCCGATACTACAATCAGTCATCTGTATGCCTTAAACTGTTGGAATTCAACACTTCGCATTCCCCTTGCAACCTGGTAAATCCATTCAAACAGTTAATCCTTAACAAAACTTAACCGCTACTTGAGAAATAACGTTTATTTTTCAGGTAAGCAAAGTTCATGTAACAATTCTAAACAACTTTTTTTCTCTTTCCAAACTGTTTTTCACTGTATAAATTTCTATTTAATAACTATATAACTAAACTTCCTGATTTATCAAACTACTTCCTGATATAATTTCCTGGCAAGAAGCATAACTACTGTATTATTTATAATCATAACAAAAAATCAGTAAAGAAAGGAGAAAAATCACAGTTAATTCTTTCAGTCTGAACTTTCAAACAACCTAAAATCTCAATATCAACTGCAAAAAAGTCATGTTGCAGAGAGGTCAGCATGGGAGAGGCAATGGCCTAGTGGTATTATTGCTGGACTGTTAATCCAGAGACAAGAGACCCTGGTAAGGTTCATGGACATAGGTTTGAATCCTGCCACAGCAAATGGTGGAATTTGAATTCAGTAACATATCTGGGATTAAGAGTCTAATGATGACCATAAATCCATTGTCGATTATTGTAAAAACCAATCTGGTTCACAAATGTCCTTTTGGGAAGGAAACTGCCATCCTTACCTGGTCTGGCCTATATGTGACTCCAGACTCACGGTAATGTGGTTGACTCTCAACTGCCCTCTGGACAATTAAGGATGGGCAATAAATGCTGGCCTCGACAGCAATGCCCTCATACTGTGAATGAATTAACAAAAATGCATTGGGTATTTCTCTCTATAAACTTATGATGTATGATAATTTCATTGCAGTCTTTATAGAGAATGGGTTGTGACTAACTCTGAATGAACCACTAGATAGGAAAAGAGTTAAACTGAAAATAATTTAAATGTTGAAGGTTTATTTTCATAACGTAACAAAACTGGAGCATTTTCTACATACTATGCTCACTTTAAGGGAGGAATTTTCAAATGCAAAGATCACACAACACCAGGTTATAGTCCAACAGGTTTATTTGAAACTACAAGCTTTCGAAGCACCCGCTCCTTCCTCAGGCAGCTAGTAAAAGAGAATACATCTCACACAGAATTTATAAGTAAAAGATCAGAGCGTATATTGACAAACCTAGATGGCTATTAAGTCTTCAATCAGCACTACCCACCATGTGCATGGCAAGTACTCATGTGACTCGGTCAACTCATTGTCTATCTCATACACTACAGGCAAGAATGCCCCGAGGCATGGTATACTGGTGAGAGCAAGCAGAAGCTATAACAACGGATGAATGGACACCACGCAACAATCGCCAGACAGGGATGTTCCCTCCCAGTCGAGAACACTTCAGCGGTTAGGGACATTTGGCCTCAGACCTTTGGGTAAACGTCCTCCAAGGCAGACTTCGGGACATGCAACAATGTAGGGTCACAGAGCAGAGGCTGATAGCCATGTTCAGTACTCCTGGGGATGGCATCAACCGGGATCGTGGGCTCATATCACACTACAGGTGACCCCACTACACTATACATGCTCACATACGCACTCAGTTACATGGACACATGCACACACACTCTATCACACAATACACATGCACATTCACACACACAAGCACTTGCACTCATGTTCTCTCACAGGCATATACTCCCTCACACTCACATACACTCTCTATCTCAAGCACACTCGCTGTTGCACACACTCATATGCATGCTCTCACACACATACATTCCCTCACAGTCACACACACTCCCTCCCAAGCACACACACACAAACTCTCTCTCAAAATACTCGCACAGACACCCACACACCCACACTTTCTCCCTTTCTCTCCCTTACATACACATGCACATACCGTCTCACACAAACACATTGTCTCTCTCTCTCTCTCCCGCATACACACACACACACACCAACACATGTATAGGGTGAATTTGCATTTGCAAATTCTATTTTGTTCAACAAGCACACGATCCATAGACATCTAAATTCCTACTTTGATAATAAAATCAGGCTGACAGATTGGGTGGCACGGTGGCACAATGGTTAGCACTGTTGCCTCACAGTACCAAGGACCTGCATTCGATTCCAGCCTTGGGTGACTGTCTGTGTGGAGTTAACACATTCTCCCTGTGTCTGCGTGGGTTTCCTCCCACAGTCCAAAGATGTGCAGCTCAGGTGAAATGGCCATGCTAAATTGCCCATAGTGTTAGGTGCATTAGTCAGAGGTAAATATAGGGTAAAGAAATGGGTCTGGGTGGGTTACTCTTCAGAGGGTCGGTGTGGACTTGTTGGGCCAAAGGGCCTGTTTCCACACTGTAGGGAATCTAATCTAAATACAAACAAACTTGAAACCTGGCCTCACACCTAATACACATTGCCACTTTATTCTGGTAAAACTTGAAGTTATCTTGGGGCAGTGACTTAAAAGAAAGATTTACGTATTAGTGAATCGAAACCTGCACCTCCATTGTAACTGATTAAAGACTTAATAGCATCTAGGTTGTTCAATACATGCACATAAGTTGTACGACCTTTTGATCTTTGACGATAAATTCGATGTCTGATGTATTAACTCTCACTAACTGCCTGAGGAAGGAGTGGGGCTCTGAAAGCTTGCAGTTTCAATTAAACCTGTTGGACTATAACCTTGTCTCGTGAGAGTTTTGACTTTGTCCATCACGGTCCAATGCCGGCACGACCACATCAATATTTAAGTTGAAGGAACATAGAAATTTGTTATGCTCATTCTTCTGGAATAGACACACAGAGTAATACATAAGCACTGATATCTAATGGGGAGGAGAGACAATAAGGAAAAACATATAAATCTAACAAGAAAAGTCAAACTTGTGGTCCAGAGTAGTGATTTGGGCAAAATCAAGCAGGTTGTGTCAGGAAGAGATAGAAATTATCTCTTAATTACAGTGAAGGCAGGGCTTGGGTAAAGGGTAGGATATGAAATAAAGGGGGTGATAAAGCCAATATATGGAAAATATCTTAGATGAGAAAATCAGGATGTAGAATCACTTTGGATGGAGTCGATGCAAAGAAAAGGCAGAAAGTATTGGCGAAAGTGTTTTGTCAACTCATTAACGGTGATATAATGTTGTATGGTGTATAAATTAGAAAACTAAAGGAGCACATAATAAAGGCAACTAAAGATCCAATGGAATGTTTTTATTTTTCACATGGATTTAGCAAACCAAATTGCAAGAGTAGCTTGGAACTAAATTCATGCAAAGTATTTGAGACAGACTTCTCAAGCAATATGTTTAGAAACCAAGAACGGATCTGAATATTTTAATATTATGTTGAGACAGGGTTTATTATGAATCTTATAGAGTCATTGAGATTTACAGCATGGAAACAGACCCTTCAGTCCAACCTGTCCATGCCGACCAGATATCCCAACCCAATCTAGTCCCACCTGCCAGCACCCGGCCCATATCCCTCCAAACCCTTCCTGTTCATATACCCATCCAAATGCCTCTTAAATGCTGCAATTGTACCAGCCTTCACTACTTCCTCTGGCAGCTCATTCCATACACATACCACTCCCTGTGTGAAAAAGTTGCCCCTTAGCTCTCTTTTATATCTTTCCCCTCTCACCCTAAACCTACACCCACTAGTTCTGGACTCCTCCCACTCCAGGGAAAAGATTTTGCCTATTTACCCTATCCATGCCCCTCATAATTTTGTAAACCTCTATAGTAAAGAATTTTCTGGGAAGAATGATCATAGTATGAGGAAATTTTATTTTAAAGTTAGATGATATTTGGCTCCACAAGATCCAGGCTATTAAATTTAAACAGAGACAATTTTAGGGCATGAAGGTAAGTTGGTTGAGTAGTTTGGGAAATTAGATTGAACAGTATTATGACACATATGTATTGGCAAATACAAAATAATTCTCAGTGAATAGACATAACCTTGAGAAATAAAATCTTCACTGCCAAAGAAATTCTAACTTGAGAAGTTCGTGGTCATGTTGGATTAAAAATAATGGCATGCTTAATATTTGGGAGAGCTTTAAAAATAAAACATAATCAACAAATTCATACAAATTGAGAAAATAGGAAATGAAAGCAAACCAGCAATAAGTATACCTCAGGTGTCAAAAGTATGCAAAAAGGAACATATCAATGAAGACAAGTTTATATGCCTTGGAGTCAGAGGTGAGAAGTTATAATGGTGAATCAAGAAATGACAGTGATGTACAGCAAATATTTTATGTCTGCCCACATAGCAAAGGCACATAAAATCATATTGTCAAGAATTGGCTTGACAGGCACTAATGGGCAAGGTAACCAAAAGGTAAACAACTGAAAGGGGGAGAAAGTGGGGGGATGGAGAAGGCATTCAGTATGACTGCTCAAATCTTCAGGGAGCAAATCTTTGATCGCAACTCTGCCAAAGAAGAGTATCAGTGATGTCTGAATTTACCAAGGAAGTGCTCTCTAAAACCTGCCAATTGTTACAGACAGAATTGTAGCCTCATTGCAGAGGGAGCTCAGGCTGTGAAGGTGACTGTGGTAATGAATTTTTATACATTGGGCTCCTTCCAGACTGGTGCAGACAGTATTTGCAACATTCCCAGGCTGCAGTCCACAGTTGTGGAAGCCATTGAGGATTTGCCTGCAATAAGAACTCCAATCGTTCATTCTATCTTGCCAGAAGAAGCTGGCCAAATGAGCACATGGCTGCATTGACAAGGATAACAGGCACGCTGCACACTGTTAAATTGTCAATGCCAATGACCTCCAAGCTCTTTAAGCAGAATTCAGTGAAACTCAGGATCTACCCTGAAGAAAATATGGGATCAACAGCTTATTTTTAGTGCTAAATACATAAAAATTAAATTACATTTAATTAGTCAGTTTGTTCTCTTCTCACTGAGTCTCACTACGACAACCAATGACTGCACATTATCTGCCAGTACATTGAAGTCTGGGTTGCAGTTTGAGATGCAAGCCATATACAGTCAGTCAATGGGCATCTGTGAAGAAGGAATGCGATACTTGAAATTGATTATCAGGATGATAAAAGCTGGTGGTTTCCTCTGTTCACCTGTCCTCATGTCCCCTGATCTGACTTTCAACTCAGTATCATTTTGATTAATTATTATCTCCACACCAACTCCACTGCTTTGTAAATCAAACACCCGATGGTAGCCAGCCCACTCATGGTTACTTGAAGGAATGGATTTGAGAGAAACATGGCTATTTGTTCTATCATATCCAATTCCTGAAATAGTTTGTTGAATTCCTCTGCTAACTTCTTCAGGTGGGTAAAATGTTTTCTTGGCACACCTATTTTACTTTGTCTTTGATATTTTTCTGGTATTTTGTCCAAACTAGGGAGGATTGGTTTGTTTAATTTGTTAATTGTGAGGACCACTAACCCAGTTTACAGGCACTCACAGCATTGATCATTTGTGCTAAGTCTCTATCCTTTCCCTAAAGTTTACTGTTAGCTTATTCAGTTTCAACATTAAGTCTTTAAAGGAACTCTAAATTGAGCAACCAGGCATTGTCTGACAGTTCACTGCACACATCATTCCTTGATTTAACTAAATGTGACGACTTCAGACATCAGACTTAAAAATCTTTGCAGGACTTTCCCTCAACTTAACCACCTCACATCAGCATGAAAGATTAGATCACCATAGGCAGCATCAAGTTCACCAAGTAAGGATTTAAACAATTGGGGCTGGAGTGTTCTTGCTCAATTCAAGTATACAACAACTTTCATAACAGGAGAAAGATTCATAACTTTTCACACTAATGCTTACTGCTAGATTATACAGTTGATGCTAGATCATCAACTCCACACTCACAGGAATCCGATTCACGAGAGAGGAAGAAAAGGACAACCAACTCCCATTCCTAGACGTGATGGTACAGAGAACACCAAATGGAGAATTCACCACTAAGTTACACAGGAAAGCCACACACACAGACCAAGTCCTGAACTATGAAAGCAACCACCCCTATACACACAAACGAAGTTGCATCAAGACACTATTCAAAAGGGCCACAACACACTGCAGCACACCAGAACTGAAAAAAGAGGAAGAGGAACCTATACAAGGTATTCGCCAAAAATGGATATTCTCGCAATTTCATCAACAAATGCCTAAGAGAAAGACAATGGAACGAGGACATGCCACAATCCAAAGGACTAGCCACGCTACCATACATCAAGAACATCTCTGAAATGACAGCCAGACTACTGCAACCACTAGGACTTATAACAGCACACAAACCAACAGCCACACTCAGACAACAACTCACCAGAACGAAGGACCCGATACCCAACATGAGCAAAACTAATGTAGTGTACAAAATCCCATGCAAGGACTGCACAAAACACTACATAGGTCAAACAGGAACACAGCTAACGATCTGCATCCACGAACACCAACTAGCCACGAAACGACACGACCAGCTATCCCTAGTAGCCACACACGCAGACGACAAGCAACATGAATTTGACTGGGACAACATTACCCATTATAGGGCAAGCCAAACAAAGAACAGCCAGGGAATTCCTAGAAGCATGGCACTCATCCACAAACTCCATCAACAAACACATAGACCTGGACCCAATATACCGGCCACTACAGCGGACAGCTGAAACTGACAACCGGAAGCGGCAGGGACAGGCCACTATAAATGCCGGAGGAAACACCACAGAAGCGCTTCACAGGAGTCTCCCAAGCACTGAGGATGTCACCTAGACAGGGGACGAAACATTTGCAACAAAAACTTCCAGCTCGGTGAACACAACCACAGCAATGAGCATCCGAGCTACAAATCTTCTCACAAACTTTAAAATGATATTAGTGGATGTGCAGCTAAAACTTTGATGGATGTGGAAGGCTCCTTTAGGGCCTTGGATGGAGGTGAGGGAGGAGGTGTGGGTGCAGGTTTTACAGTTCCTGCGGTGGCAGGGGAAGGTGTCAGGATGGGAGGGTGGGTTGTAGAGGGGCATGGACCTGACCATGTAGTCACGGAGGGAACGGTCTTTGCGGAAGGCGGAAAGGGGTGGGGAGGGAAATATATCCCTGGTGGTGGGGTCTGTTTGGAGGAGGCGGAAATGTTGGCGGATGATTTGGTTTATGCGAAGG
>NC_057741.1:8774018-8813818 GCF_004010195.1 Chiloscyllium plagiosum
TTAAGGATGATCAGCCACGATCATATTGAATGGTGGTGCAGGCTCGAAGGGCAGAATGGCCTACTCCTGCACCTATTGTCTATTGGCTTGGAGGCCCTGGTCATGGCGGATGGAGGTGTAGAGGGGTTGGATATCCATGGTGAAGATGAGGCATTGGGGGCCGGGGAAACCGAAGTTTTGGAGGAGGTGGAGGGCGTGGGTGGTGTCTCGAACGTATGTGGGGAGTTCCTGGACTAGGGGGTGATAGGACAGTGTCGAGGTAGGTAGTGATGAGTTCAGTGGGGCAGGAGCATGCTGAGACAATGGGTCGGCCAGGGTGGTCAGGCTTGTGGATCTTGGGAAGGAGGTAGAACCGGGCAATGCAGGGTTCCCGGACTATAAGGTTGGAAGCTGTGGGTGGGAGATCTTCCTGTATGGTCTGGAAGATGATGGTTTGGTGATGGGGAGTGGGGTCATGGTCGAGGGGGCGGTAGGAAGAGGTGTCCTTGAGTTGGCGTTTGCCTTCAGCGGTGTAGAGGTCAGTGCGCCAGACTACCACTGCGCCCCCTTTATCTGCTGGCTTGATGGTAAGGTTGGGATTGGAGCAGAGTGATTGGAGGGCTGCGCGTTGTGAGGGTGAGAGGTTGGAGTGGAGGAGGGGGGTAGACAGGTTGAGGCGGATAATGTCCCGGCGGCAGTTGGAAATGAAGAGGTCGAGGGCAGGTAATAGGTCAGCGCGGCGTGTCCAGGTGGATGCAGCGTGTGGAGGTGGGCGAAGGGGTCCTCGGAAGGTGGGCAGGAGTCCTGCTTGTGAAAGTAAGCTCGGAGGCAGAGGCGACGGAAGAAGTGTTCGACGTCACGGCGTGTATTAAATTCATTGATGCGTGGACGGAGGGGGATGAAGGTGAGTCCTTTGCTGAGGACTGATCGTTCGTCCTCAATGAGGGGAAGGTCTGGAGGGATGGTGAAAACTCTGCAGGACTGGGAGCTGGCATCTGGTGTGGGTGTGGAGCTGGGAGTGGAGGCGGAGCCAGTAACCGGAGTGGGTGCGATGGTGGGGGGAATGGGGGTGGAGTCATGAGCAGGGGTGGTGTTCCCCTCAGGGTTCTGGGGGCCGGGAATGGTGACAGTGGGATCTGTGGGGGGCGTGTCAGCAGAATGCAGGTGAGTGGCGTTGGTGGGGGTGGAAGTGGTGGCAGACACGGCAGTAGGGGTGGCGGAAGTCACTGAGCGTGTGACATCAGCGATGATGTGAGGGGCGGAAGTGATGTCACGTGTGATGCATGAGGAATTGTGAGGGGCCATGATAGGGGAGCAGAAGTGACATCATCAAACAGCGTGGGGGTGGCAGCTGCACCAGCCGCATGGCTAATGGTGTCCAAGCAGTTCTGGAGGCCGGGGGCATCTTCTGGAATGTTTGAGGCACGCTGGTTATGGAGGTGGGTAGATAAAAGTTTGGTGTACTTACAGTTTTTGATGTTTGAGATGGAGTTGAAATATTGTTTGTTGAGAGTATGAATTCTCCTGGGGATGTAGTACAGAGTGGGTCCTTTGCAATTCTGAGAGAGTGTGGCCCTCAGCTGAGGCAGCTGACTGTAGAGAGGTTAGGTGCTGGTGCATTGCTGCAAGCGTGGAGCGGAGGATCTTGAAGGAGAACTGTTGCTGGTGTTTTTGAATCTGTAGTCTGTACTGTTTGTCCTGTTCGGGTCCGAACTCTGCTGGTTTAAAGGTGGTCCGGAGTCTGTGTGGGATGAGTTGGTTATGGAGGCAGGCACTGAGGAATCAAATGTGGCTGTGGTAGCGAGTTTGTTTCAGGATATGGTTGAAGAGCTTCAGGGCAGAGGAAATGACCTGGGAATTGCAGTGAGAGAGGTAGCAGATGAAAGAGATTGCTAGTCTACAGAGGACAGGTAGAAGAGTGAGACCATGTTGGCTGCTGTTTCTGAGAGTCTGTGTGAACATGATGGGCTGAATAGCTTCCTGTGTTTCCACTACTATAATGTACTGGCTTCACACATCAGTTCCTAGTGTATTTCTTATTCGTTTGATTGCATTGTCAAAATGCAGGTAATCTTGATGAAACTGAAACTCGATACATTAAGTTGGCATAAGCTGCTAAAAGAGCATGCACTTTTCTTTAGCCTTCTGGAAGTGGAATTCATGCAGCGACATGATGATCAATGTGTGTCTGCGGTCAGGGATTGTGGGTGGTTGACAAGATTGACTGTCAGAGATGCATGCAGTGAGTGGGGGGTGTGCAGTGCGGGGTGTGCAGTGAGATCAATCTCAGAGAGTCTACAGTCACTTGCGATCTTTGTGTTGAAGATCTAGTATGATATCATGGCAGTTTGAGGCGTGGAGATGAATTGCAGCCAGAATGGATTTCACTTCCTCAGTGTTCGGCTGGTGAGCAGTCAGCTTAGCATCCTGAGGGCTGGTCAACAAGGCACTTATACCATCTACAAATGGTAAATCAGGGGAGATTATAGGATAAGGACAAAGTGGTGTGTGAAGAGAAGGCAGAAGCATGGCCACTAGCCACAATGTTAGGTTCAGTAGTGATGGCAAGTGCTGAGTCTTCCATTGGATGAAAGACATGTGTCTGTGCCCTGACCCCTCTGCCTATGGTTATATGTGCTATCTTATTCAGTGAAGTGAGTGTTGGTGCAACTTTGAGTGATCGGTCTGACATGGTTAAACAGCTTGAAATATGTGAAAATTGTAAGATGGGTTGTGAACGTTACACTCGTGAAGGGCGTGTGAAACTATGAATGTAAATGTAAACCATGGTCTTTAGAGATTATTGAAAGGTGAAAAAATATCTTATAATGATAATAATGAGGAAGAAGCACAACATTTGAGTATTGCCTCTACTTAGAGGAAGATGTGTCTGTTAATCATCTTCTCAAAGGCCTGTCTATGTCCCCTTCAATTAAATTAGATTACATTAGGTTAGATTAGATTATGTTCCTTTGGACCAGCTAAATGAATGAGCAAGGGGGTGGCAGTTGGAAAATGATGTAGTAAAATTTGAAATTACTCAGTTTGATAGGAAGAATGAAAAAGCAGAATATTTCTTAAACGTTGAGAGACTAGCATTAAATGTTGTTATTCAAGGGCCATTGAACATGACTAAGAAAGTGATTAGTATGACAAATTACCTGTTAGTCATTGCAAGAGGGTTGGAGTATAATGTAAGAAAGTTTTGCTGTAGTGAATTAAGGAGTCTATGAATCCATGCTTAGTGTACTGAATACAGTTTTGGTCAGGATATACTTAGCCTCGTGGAGTGTAATAAGAGTTTGTTATTGGTTTTTGGGATGAGAGGATTGTTCTATGAGGACATATCAAATTGAATAGGACTTGACGCTCTAGGGTAGAGAAAAATGAGATGTTCTTCATTGAAGTGTACAATATTGTGAAGTGGACTGACAGAAAAGATGCTGAAAGACTGTTTCACCAGTTAGAAAGACTCGAGTTAAAATTCATGATCTCAGTATAACAGATCAGTCATTGTTGATTGAAGTAGGGCGAAGTTTTCTTACTCGATAGGTTTGTGCATCTTTTGAATTCTCTAAACCAAAGGCTGTGGATGTGCAGTTGATGAGTATTTTAAGGCTGAAATTCTTAGATCTTAGAGATGTAAAGAATTAAGGGAAATGGAGGTACTGCAGGAAAGTTGAATTGATGTTGAAGCTCAGTCATGATCACATGAAATGGCAAAATTATATTCGAGGAACTGTACAGCTGACCTAGCTCATAACTTCTATTATCTTATATCCTTATGAAATAAAACTTTTATTGTGTCATTGGATGCTGATCAGGTCGCAAAAAGGAAAGATAACATGGTAAATTGACAGCTTGCTTGGCTTCCAGGTGGGAAAGTGTCCATCAGGAGGCCTCATCCAGAGATCTGTATGGGCACCCTGGAAACTGGAAGAAGAGAGATTTGGCACTTGAGATTTGAAGAGGTTGTTGGCATGGCATGTCAATAGTGATCAATAACTGTGGCATAGAGAAATTAGTTTCCATGAGTTGGTGAGAGGTCAGCTGCAGAGACATCATGATTGATTGGGGCAGGGATGGGCACTACTCTTCCAAAACTGGCATAGCAATTGTGAAATTGACATTGAGCTCCTAGTTTCACAGTGGAGGCCAGATTTTAAAATGTTAATGAAGTGTTAAACCTTCCTACAGAAGGACATTTTGATTCCTTGAAAATTGCCACCAAAAAAAATTAGCAATGAGCAAGTGTTAAGTACTGTAGGGTTTGCATTTCACTTTTAAGCTCCTGAAACCTCTTCTGTCATTATGGTTATCACTATCAAGGTGAATTTGTCTCCTTTGCCAGAAAGATAACTAATTATAAGGAAAACATTAGAAGTCAAAGACTAATAAAAGTTGTTTTTGAAGATCTGCTGTGAACATAGTCATCAAGACTTTTAATGAAGAATACATGGTCTGGGGTAGATAGAATCTATGAATTCTTTCACACTTAGCAAGGTGCACTGAATTTGCCACCAGTGACAAAGGATACAATATGCAATGTTTTATGTTAGGTTTCCCGGAGACCTTCCCTGATTTGTGTGCATATATCTCTTGCAAATGGAGCGAAGAAAGGAGAAAGAGAACAAAATGAACAGCCACTGAGACTGAAAAAGTTACCAATATCCAAGACAAAGCTAGTCCCTCGATGTGATGTGTAAGCATTATGTGGAAATATTGGCAATTTTAGCCCTGTACAACCACTGAGGAGCATCTCAAAACATAAATAATACACATTTGAAAAATGACAGCAGGAAGAGTTTGGAGACACTGTGGAAGATGGTGCATTGCTTCAATTAAAACAAAAAAAAAGAAAGTAAAGGATAAGATAACAAAGAAAATGTAGGAAAACCTTGGAGAGAAATAGAATCCGCTCTTTCAGTAGATCCATCAAGATCGAAAGACAAAGTGTGAAGGGAAAAATCAACGCAATGGGAGAAAAGGAAGACAGTACAGAGCAAAAGGACATTAGTAAATTTGGACCTTGCTTATGGATAGACAGTAAGGTTTGAATCAAGAGGAGGAACAGGTAAGATGCTCCATTAATAGTGGCTTTCAGAGACTAGTGTGAAAAATATTTGCTTGACCTCTGCTCATTTCCCAATGTGAGTTGCAACAAGTTGCTGTAGCTCAGCCAACTAACAAGCCTAAAACCATGCAGAGTGCAAGATTCATAAATAGGAAGTCTCAACTCACTCTGCATATATTGACATTCTTTGGAGTGAGATCTTAACTTCGTAAAATTTATTCACTTGCTCAGAATTAAAATCAGGCTCAAATATATTAATGATTTGTTCCTGAAGTGTCATTTCTAAAATACTGATTTATGGAGACTGTCCACTTTTACATCATAGTGAATTTGAGCAAGAGATCAGATATTGCTTGCATATGGCTGTGTAGACGGGATGTCGCATTTATAACAGAGGACCAAAATTTCATGTTAAAATGGACCTATCAATTGAAGCAATCTTGGATAATCAATGGTTTGCTGCTTTCCTCATATACAGCTGCATCAATGGTGTTACCAACAAGATAACCAAAAGCATCCCCTGGGATTAATGTTATGCATTGACATCAAATCAGAATATTAAAATAAAGCCCAAGAATTAAAGTCTTTCCAGGCCTAAATGGATGAACTTGATATTGATCCAAACACAAGTTTTAAACAGTTTTGAAATGAAAACTGTGGTGATCATACTGTACGAACAACTTCAAAACAAGAGAGTTAAAAGTATGCCCATGGTCTTGTTTGGAACTGTTGGTGTTCAATGCTGAATACCTTTTTTTCAGTACATTGGAGTGGCTGGTAGGAACTAGTGTGATTTAACCTTGAAGTGAAATTAGATTACTTTCTCTTGGTATGCCACAAGTCAGAGAGAACCAGAGCTGTGTCTGTTTGTTTAGTCAGGTTATCCGAAGTGACCTCTGGTTATATAGAACATCATAATTGTACACTTACAAAGCATCGCAAAAATATTTTCCACATGTACGCTTGTAAGGAAAACAGTTCAAAGTTGCGTAAAGTGTGCAATATCATTTATCAAATAACCATTTGCAAAACAATGTGTGTCTTTGTAAACACTGGTTAGCCAGCTACATTTGAATGGAGTAAGTGTATGGCATAAAGAATGCAAGGGGTAAATGCACATTATAAACATTTTTATTCCTGAAAAAAATTATCATCAATGTATCATAAAATGTATGAGGATTTAATTTGAAGTGACTGATGTAAACAGGCATGAGAGAGACACAAAGCATTTACACTGGACTATGCTCCATTAACAGCTATTGGGTTGGAGACACTTTGATCTTCTCGTTGGAGGGCAGCTGAAAGGACTCTAAACACGAAGAACAAAAAAAACCTAATCAACATTTCACATGCTCACTATTATTAGACTGTTAATAGAGGAATCATTAAAGCAAATTGCTTCCATGTAAAGTTTTTTGTGTGCGCGCATACCTAGATTACATGGTTACGTGTAGATCTGTACGATTTAGTTTCTGCATTAATTACACTTGATCGTATTAAAACATAGCCTTGTGTATACAGTCCAGTTAAACTTTGAGCACTTCCTGTTTAACCAATTTCAGTATAATCTATGATCTAATAATTAGGTGAATTTTTAAGGATCCTTCTCCATTCCATTTATGTGTCGCAGAAACATCTGTTTTGCATTACAAAGAAAGTACCACACTCAGAAAACACTTCATCTCCTCTAAAAATCGATTTAGGTTGGCTGAATTCTAATGCTTGTAGCATTACAGCACTGTACATTACTTATTGCAGCTGCTAGCTTTAGAATTTCATTGTCATTTTTTATAGTTTAGAGACAGGGAAAGGAATGACATCCCTCTGTGATTGCTAACACAGAGCTTCCTTTAAAAATCGGGTTTGATTATTTCCTCCTCGTGTCCTTAGTTTAACCTCAACATCCGCACATTTGGACTTTATTTTTTTTTAAAAGCGCTGTTGCTGAACATTGCCCTGCATTTGACTGAATGTTGATAGTTTCTTGTTCATGGAACATAGGCATCACTGGCGAGGCCAGCATTTGTAACCATTTCTAATTGCTCTGGAGAAAGCGGTAGTGAACTGTGTTCTTGAACTACTGCAGGCCTTGGGATGTCAGAACACACACAATGCTGTTTGGGAGGGTGTCCCAAGATTTTGACCCAGTGACAATTGGAACTATTTATTAATTGGTGGAGGTCACTTGAGGAAGGTGCCCACCATTGTTGTGAATCACATGCAAAGATGATGCATGAAACAGCGTTATCTTTGTTGAAAGACCAAAGGCAGCTGCCATTCATGGGTTATGTCTTGTTCAACAGAGGAAGCAGAAAAAAAAAGCAGGGAAAAACAGAAAGGGCAGAACACAAAATAAATACGTAGCTGGTTGTGGATGACAAACTTGCTAAAAAAAAGTGATTTTTTTTTCCTATTTTGTATAACTATTAAGTGGGAAGCTTACAATTCCTTAATGTCCGGAGACGGTTAGAAGGAGATTTTCAAGATTTCTGATTGTGAATACTTTGATGGGATATGACAGCTGTCTTTGTATACTCTGTAACAAAACCCTGGGTAGTACAATACAGACACTGCTCATGATCTGCTGTATAACTTGCATAACTTAGTATCATAGTTGATTTTTGTCAATCTTCATGGTAGAATCATACAATGGTTACAAAATGGAGGAGGATGTTCATTCCATTGTATTTTATTGTGCAAGAACTCAGTGAGTCCCACTAACCCATCTTCCTCCATAACCCTGTAAGCTTTCTTACTTCCTCTGTATTGACTTGTATTTGAAGATGTATAACTGTTGTGAAAAAGCTTTACAAAAGGTATGATCTTTGTCCTTTCAAACCGATTAGTTTATTTTGCAAAAAAAAAGTTTGACTGTAATTTCTTGCAATTCAACAGCATATGACCTATTTAGCAATGTCTAGACACTGTCACTCATCTGATAAGCCATAGTGGTGTTAAGGCTATGGCCACAGCTCCCACAAGTGCGGGCTCCCAACAAAACTAATCAAGAACATGATCACCTCAGTAGCCCTGAGCTTGCTGTAACACTTCAGCTATGAAAAGAAACCCTCTGGTGTATTGTGCAAGGGAACTGAATTCAAGTGGTAAAACTAAAAACTGAAGGAGAGTCCTTCAATTGAAGCAATGTACTTGTATTGCTAGTAAAGTACACAAGGGAATTCTTTATTGCTACTAGGTCACAGCTAACAGACTTGGAACAATTCATTCCTTTAAGGCAAGATGTTCCCCTGCACACGAAAGAGCTGGTGAACTTTCAGTACCAATAGTGGGATATGCTATTGCCGGTGATTAGCAGGCAAGTGGCAGATGGATTAATAAAAACTGTACACTTTTGTTTTAGATTCCCTACAGTATGGAAACAGGCCCTTCAGCCCAGCATGTCCACACCAATTCCCGTACCCTATATTTACCCCTGACTAATGCACCTAACACTATGGGCAATTTAGCATGGCCACTTGTTGGAACATATCTGGTTTTGGTCTCTATCCTCAAAGTAACAATTAGAAGGGATAAATATTTTGTGAATTCTGGTAAAGATAGTGGGGAGAGACTTCTAAAAATGGGTGGGTAGGGATAAAACATGGAAAAGGTACAGAAATAGGCCATGTATTCTTTCGAGCAACAGAACTGAGGCAGAGTATAATCCCAAATCTACATTCCTGCTTCCTCTACTTTATATGTCTGCTTCCACCAGCTTTCCTTGAAGGGAATCATGACCCTCTGAAAGAAAGGTTGTCACATCATTTGTGTTTTAAATTGGTGACCCTTTATTTTTAAGCAGTGACCCCTCATTTTTGGTTCTCATCTAAGATGAGTGAAGAAGGTCTTTATTCATCAGTGCATTGAGTATAGGAATTGGGAGGTCATGTTGCGGCTGTACAGGACATTGGTTAGACCACGACAGAGGAACCTTGATTATCTAAAGGACACGGGCAGGCAATATTTCATTTGCTTAGTCGAATTCTGGATAATTGAATACCTGATAACATGTTAAGCTGAACATTGAGACCTCGCGATCTTGCTGGATAATCTAATATTCGGATAATTGAATGCCGAATAATTAAGGTTCCTTTATATTGGAATACTGCATGCAGTTCTGGTCTCCCTGCTATAGGACAGATGTGAAACTTGAAAGGGTTCAGAAAAGATTTACAATGATGTTGTCAGGTACAAGGATTTGAGTATAGGGAGAGGTTGAAGAGACTTGGGCTATCTTCCCTGGAACATCGGAGGCTGAGGGGTGACCTTACAGAAGTTAATAAAATCAGGAAGGGCATGGACAGAGTAAATAGACAAAGTATTTTCCCCAGAGTGGGAGAGTCCAGAACTAGAGGGCGTAGGTTTAATGTGAGAGGGGAAAGATTAAAAAAAAACTTAAGGGCAACTTTTTCATGCAGAGGTTGGTGCGTTTTTGGAATGAGCTGCCAGATGAACTGATGGAGGTTGGTACAATTACAACATTTAAAAGGCATCTGGATGGGTATACGCATAGGAAGGGTTGAGAGGGATATGGACCAAATGCTGGCAAATGGAACTAGATTTATTTGGGATATTTGGTTGGCATGAACAATTTGGATCAAAGGGTTCTTTTCTTTACTGTATATCTCTATATCTCTGCGACTCAATGAAATACCCATCCAGTTGTCAAGAGCCTCAGACTCTTATATATTTCAATCAGGTATTTTTAATAAAAAACATTAATGGCCTGGATCTTGTAGCCAATGGTGAAGGGGAGAGGTTCTCAGATGTTCCTGTGAAAATGAAGCCTTTATCTTCCTCACATACGGCAGCATCTGTTTGATTTCCTGGCATGATGATACTCTGGCTTAAAGACATGTATTTTGTCCTTTTTTTTGAAGACAGGTTTTAAGACAGAGGTAATGAGCTGTCTATTTGAATTCAATAAACGGCTTGTGAGTCCTTAGAAATTTTTTGAAATTGGAACAATAGAAGCAGCCTCGATGGGTGGGATCAAGTACCCACGGAGCCAGGATTTTTAATTTTCGTTTTTCAGTAGCAGTTATGGTCTTGAAGCTGGGTTTAGAAACTACAATACATCTCTCTTTGCTCTTCTCTCTCTCTCTTTTTTTTTCCTGGACTGGAGAATTGCCTGTGAGACAATCTATTTTACTAAATTTGCCTTTGCCAAGGGTGTGTTTATAGGCTGTTACTATATTAAAACAGTTACTGTTCAAGTCGGTAAGTAATCTATTACTCTGTTCAATTTTACAATCAAGTTAAGTTATTCCAATTTCTTCTTTCATTTGTTGTATTTAACTATTGTGTATGCATTAAGTGTGCTTTCCTTCAAGTCTAGTAGTTTGACCATTCAAAATGCATCTGGAATGTAATGCCTGGACTTGCCTTTGACCTAGAAAATGTTAGGGTCTCAACTATCTTTTTGATATATTTGAGAGGGGTTGGTCTGGTCCATGAATTGGCAATAGCATGTATCCAGCAGTGTGACACTTTATCTAAATTAAACTCTATCTGCCACTTCTCAGACCATTGGCCCATCTGATCAAGATACCATTGCAATCTTAGATAACCTTCTTTGCTGTCCACTACACCTCAAATTTTGGAGTTGTCTGCAAACTTACTAACTATACCTCTTATGCTCACATCCAAATCATTTATATAAATGATGATTGGGATTGTGTTATAGACTCCCTAATAGTCAGAGAGAAATTGAGAAACAAATTTGTAAGGAGATCTCAGTTATCTGTAAGAATAATAGGGTGGTTATGGTAGGGGATTTTAACTTTCCAAACATAGACTGAGACTATCATAGTGTGCAATTTTGGTCTCCTTCCTATCAGAAAGATGTTGTGAAACTTGAAAGGGTTCAGAACAGATTTACAAGGATGCTGCCAGGGTTGGAGGATTTGAGCTGTAGGGAGAGTTTGAATGGGCTGATGCAGTTTTCCCTGGGGCGTCGGAGGTTGAGGTTAAACCTTATAGAGGTTTACGCAATCATGAGCGACATGGCTAGGATAAATAGACAAAGTCTTTTCCCTGGGGTGGCAGAGTCCAGAACTAGAGAGCATAGGTTTAGGGTGAGAGGGGATAGATATAAAAGAGATCTAAGGGTCAACTTTTTCATGCAGAAAGTGGTACGTGTATGGAATGAGCTGCCAGAGAAGTGATGAAGGCTGGTACAGTTGCAACATTTAAAAGGCATCTGGATGGGTATATGAATAGGAAGGGTTTGGAGGGATATGGAACAGGTGCTGGCAGGTGGGACTAGATTGGGTTGGGATATCTGGTCGGCATGGACAAGGTGGACTGAAGGGTCTATTTCCGTGCTGTACATCTCTATGACTCTATCAGAACCTATGCCTCTTTTGAACTCACAAAGTGGAGACACTCATTCCTTGAAGTTTATCTTCAGCTTAATGACACTTCAATGGTCCTTAATGATTCTCAATTTTGTAGCTCTTGCCAAAGTAGCGATGTTCAGTGGGTGAAGCCAATGATGTGCTGGAGGTCATGACAGGGATTCAGACAGTGCTGACAAGAGTTCTAGGCAGGGTGGGGTGGAAAGGAGCTGGGGTGCAGGAGAAACAGATGTTTTCACATTCCTATCAATTTTAAAGTCTGAGATCCTGAGCTGGCTCCACCTCTACAAGGTGCATCTCCAAAATTAAGTCAATGTAAAGAACTTGAATAAATACTGGGCAGTTACAAAGTTTTCCTGTTGACAAGTCCTGGTGGAATCCATCAACATGAAGTTTTCAGTAGCCTATTCAGGCTGACTGTAACATATGGAAATCAGCGAAGTGGATTCCCTGGAAGTGGTAATACAGGACAGCCCTCGATAACTTCAGGGTTGTCACTGGCTCCTTCGTGTGCTCACCTGTGTTTGTGAATCATCACCTAACTTGTTAACCACAGCCACTAAAGCGTGCAGTTGTTTGATCAGATGTCCCTTAATGTGCATCCTCAGGAGACATGAGGTCCTCTGAAAGCACCTGCCTGTTTGTCCTATGACACTTTTGTCTGAGTAAAAGCACTAGAAGACAAATAAAAAGAATGTTATTAAGATTTACAAGTGCCCTAAATGACAGACTTCATTAAGGCATATTCTCGTTGCAATTTTTTTCAATATCCATCTAAGAGGTGTGCCTCCTAACTCCTCTAGGAAGTCTGCCTATGATTTGACCCTTGTTACCCAGGCAACTAATCTTGAGCATCTTAGCAGCTTCTTGTCCCAGGACGTGGAAGTGATTGAGAAATGTTGCATACTTCTCACAGTTTATTTACCTTTAGGATCCATGCTAATTAGATCATCAGTCTGCCATTGCACATCACCTCAAGGAATAAAAGTCTCATACTCCATCTTACTTCACATCCTGCTTTTGGCATAAACTAATAGCTTAACAGTAACCCAGACGCTTATCTGCTTGAAAAATGCAATATTTCTGTAGACTGGATTTTCAATACCAAGATATCCATGCCAAGTTTCTGTTACATGAGATAACATAAGCATTGTTGTTTCAGGTAAGCCTACTCTTTGTATGCCAACTCGCATCAACAATTATACATAAACCCAATTAAAGATCACAATTACTACTTTGCAGTTGAGCAATCAATTGATTAACGGCAAATTGCCTATCTACCTTTTGTGGCAAACAGTCAAGGAATAGGAATCACCCTAGACGGTGACTCATATGTCACAATCACTTGAAAAAGTTTACAGGAAGGACCTAAACATGAAGAAATATTGAAGGTAGGTTTGCTCGCTGAGCTGGAAGGTTTGTTTTCAGATGTTTCATCACCATCCTAGGTAACATCACCCCTGATGAAGGACTTTTGCCCGAAACATCGATTTTGCTGCTCCTTGGATGCTGCCTGAACTGCTGTGCTCTTCCAGCAACACTAATCCAGAACATCACCAGTGAGCCTCCTCTTATTATTTGGAGCATTATCAGGCATCAGCTGATGATCCAGTTTATACACAAACTTTGTACTGCTATTTCTGCACTTTCTTCAGCAGAATAGTACACCCCTGTATGGACACAGAGCACTCAAAGAAATTAATTGCACACTGCCCTTGACATAATAATGTGGACAATCAATGGTACATTGAAATCAACACTTATACTAAACTTCCTAGTGCTCTCTAAAATCCTACCCCGTGATATGCATTGCAGAATCAGTTTGATTACTTTGAAGTGAATACTCAACTATGATTCTATAAAGTCCTTGAAAACCTACCAAAGATTCAAAACAAATCATACCAACTTTTCTGGGGGTTCGTGAATGTTTTGAGTGATTCAGGTTTTGGCAGAAGGGGCAAGTGGCATAAACCTTGGGTTGTCACTAATGTTGTCAACTAAGATCTGTGTGAAGGATTGAATGTTAGAGCCTCCAGGGTCAACGTTTCTCAAAAATAATGGCCTATACACAACATATATACCCTCCATGTGAGGATATCATATCTTCTGTTCCACAGAATGGAAAGACAATGAGAGCCCAGTGTGAGACTGTGGTCACTCAGATCAGGTTGTTCATCACATTATGGGCAAAGGTATTTAACTCAGCAAAGTGTGTGGATAGCACATGAAAGGTTTGGATCTTCAAAAAAAATCATCACAATCCTGCAGTTGTTTCATGATGATGTGACTGCAAACATCTCAAGGCAGTGATCTGAAAGAGACACCTTCAAAATCTAAACTTGAGGTCAAGCAAACTGGTTTGACAGCTCCCATGTAGTTTATATTTTACCTGACAATGGCTGTGCACCTCATCAAAGATCAACTTCCCTCTGGTGTGAATGTGCCACCAAAGTGGGAAACACTTTAGCCCCTGTGCCAAAGTTAAACTGAGCAGTATGGATGTAGATCTGTCACTCTTCATCATTACATATGAGAAACTCAGCCACTTATTTAGAGAGGGCAGCAGTTAATACTAATGTCACTGCGCTAGTAAATCATACATTGTGAAAGCAGATCTTTCAGCCCATCGAGTTTACACCGACCCTTTGAAGAGCATCCCATCCACTCCCACCCACCAATCGCTGTAACCCTGGATTTCCCATAACTAATCCACCTATCCTACATCTCTGGACAATTTAGCATGACCAATCAACCCAGCCTGCACATCTTTGGACTGTGTGAGGAACCCAGAGCACCCGGAGGAAACCCACACAGACCTGGGGAGAACATGCAAACACCACACAGACAGTCACTTCAGGGTGGAAATGAACCTGGTGCTGGGAGGTGGCAACTCTAACCATTGAGCCACCATGCCGCCTGTAAATAGGACCTCAGTCTAATGTTCTAGGGAATGATGTTCAAATCCCACTTTGGCAGATGTTGAAGTTAGAATTAATAAAAACCCGGAATAAAAATCTAGCCGAATGATGACCATATAACATGTCAATTGTTGTAAACACCCATCTGGTTCACACAATCCCCTTTAACGAAGGACATCTCTGTCCTTACCTGTTCTAGCAGACTCACAGCAACATGGTTGACTCATAACTGCCTTGGCAATGAGGGATGAGCAATAAATGATTGCCTAACTAGCAATACCCATTTCACATGAATGAATTGTTGTGAAAAGCATAAGTTGGAATGTTGACCAGGTCTTGATGCGTGCAGGCACTAGTTACTTAATTATCTGAGGTGTTACAATCATCAATGAGTATCTGGTTACATGATGAAAGGAAAATTGTTGATGAAGCAGCTCAGGATGATTAGGCGTGGAACCCAGTCCTGTGGAATTCCTACTGAGACAGCTGAGGTTGAAATGCTTGGCTTCCAACAATCACAACTAGCTTTCTTTGTCCTAAGTATAAAACCAGCCGTGGAGAGTTCTCCCCAGTCTCCAATTGAATTCAGTTTTACTGGGGGCTCCTTAATGTTATAATTAAATGCTGCCTTCCTGTGAAGGGCAGTCAGTCTCACTTGAGCTTTGGAATTTAGTTCTCCTGACCATGTTTGAACCAGGCTATAATGAAGCCTGAGGTTGACTGGTGCTGGTGGAATCTGTTGCTGAAATTCAGTTAGCATTTGTAAACTAGCACAGATTGAAGGCTGTTGACTTTTGCCAGGATTTTGGCTATTGACCAGCATGATTCTCTACTTATGGTTAGAAACCAAATGGACATTGAGATATTCATTTGATTGCAGGGTGGAAAGAGTAATTGAGAACTGTCTGAGCAATGGAACCACATGTCAGTGGGAGCTGCTGCTTTCAGAAGTGGTGGGATAATTGGATGAAAGTCAGAGAGAAAGAAAATACACACAGAAAATGAAATGTGATATGGATATCTACAAATAATTAGATTATATATGAGTCCATTGCTTTCTTTCATCTTCATCCCAATTAGTTTTGATTCAAGGTTTAGTTAATAATTGTTGTGGTAATCAGATAAATTCAATGATCTCATCTTCCAAGTATTCAGCACTCCTATTGACTCATACTTCTCCTGGGCATTGGGAAGGCTGGATCATTGAATTTATCTCAATAATTTATTTTAATGCATTAATAAATCATGCCTAGCATTGTAAGTTAGCCTCTATTTCCTTCAGGTTTGTGTTCTGTAATGCAAGTTCAATGCAGATTCAAGTGCTGATTGTGTGCTTGACAAGAAATGGGGAGGAGCGTATAATCTCATTGTTTTGATTTTAACCACATTGCTGGTGTTTTATTTTGGAATGTGAATTGAGATGAAATTTTGCAAAGATTCTGTACAGATGTAAGACTTTGTCAGATTTTTTTTCCCCTTTAATGAAAACAATGTCAGTTTTGTAAAATTCCAGAAAACATTTGAGATAATTTAAGGAAAAGAAATTAGCTGTCGGCTTTATTTATAAAACAGCCAACGATCAGGTTTCAGCTAATCTTTGAAAGCTCCAGGTCTGTTCTTGTACAGGAACCAGGACTTTGAATGAGGGATCCATCGACTGACTAATTTGCAGGGGAATCTGATTAAAGTTGCTACATCTGTCACATTCAAAAGGAAAAGTTTATGGCTATGCACAAACCTCAGTCATCTCCAGTTATGGCATCATGGGTTTGGATAGTGAGAGATTGAACTAATAAACCATTGTTATTGGTTTCATAGCCAGTCTGATGGTCAAGGTTCTATAATTAACTTTGGATCCCTGATATGGGGAGCAACAAATGAACAAAGTTTATTCCTACTGATAGTGATCCAACAAACTTTTGAGATGACTCATGTGCTTTGGAAAAACCTTGTAAATTCTGCTTTTGTGATATCCCCGTTAAGATCAAAGGATATTCTGACAGGGGTTACTTGGTGTCTTCATTTCAAGAAATGCCCATATAACCTGAAACTGCAAGGGGAGATGAAATTTGTACCAAAACATAAAAGGCAGATTAATTGTAGTGGTGTCCTGTTCCAGCCTGTCTTGTGCTGGGCAGTTCAGAAAACTGCATTCTGGCAAAGACAGAGCTCTCTACCAAGAATCTAGTTTTCTGTTTGGTATGAAGAAGAAAATACAAACCAGATGCTCTTGCGAAGGCAACATGTGAACATGTTGAGGGGTTTTTTTTATCAGAAAAGTGGATCATTATGTTGTTGCGTTGGTTGATTGGTTAAGTTGAAATTCTGGTCAGTTCAGTATCAGGACGACTGCAACTCACATGACAGCAGGCTGTCGACATACACCTTGTTCATGTTAACTGAGCACGTAATCTTTGGGATGGAATATAATCACTGGTGAATATGACTTGAAGGCTGAAATAGATGAGTGGAATTGAGATATCCTACATTGTATGGAACAAATAGCACAGACTCTGAGATCATGTGGGAGCATTTGTGATACCACATTTGTGCAGAAATTCATGAGTATTTGTAACTAATCGAGGTATATCTTTGTTGTGTTCTCTATTTACAATATCTTGTTAGTCAAAACAATCCCTTGTCAGTTAGTTAATGATTAACTTATGTTGATGTTTGTTGGTTTATTATATTAAATGTTTTAAAAACATTGTCCATCGGTTTTCTTTACATTGACGTTGTGGGATTACCTTAAAAAAATTGGTTTCCACAGGGGTTGTAATCCACTTCTGCAAATGCAGTTTCTTGATTGAGGACAGCATTGGGTGAATCTGACAGTATTCATTGATGACAGTCATATTGGAATAATGGTCTTCAGCAGAATATTTAAGGTAGTCGGCAAAGAAGAGAACAAAAGTTATACTTGAATCTCAACTAGCTGGGAATTTTGCAAGCTACACACAGGGATTGTTTAATCTTTCTATGAGTCCTTAACCTGTTGCATGATGAGTTATAAGAAAGAAATGTCTCGATGTTGGAGATTCACAGATGTGGAACCATTACTAAGTCCTGAAGCCAGTGATGTTGGCCTCCATCCACCTGCATGGTCTGCTCAAAGTCAGCCAATTCAAGGCACCTTGCATTCACTTGAAGAGAGTGTGGGTTAGAGGAGGCACAGGATGGGTATTGGTGCTGTGTGGCATCTGAGAAGGAGAGGATCCCCCTGAACGCTTCAGCAATTTTAAGAACAGGAGAGCCTGCAGCTTCAGGATGGGGGATTTGAAGGAATTGTTAATGGTGCACCACCCAACTCCTGACAGATCCACCTCAGAAACCAGCTGGGCTTTGGTTTAGCACGAGGGTACCCATACAAATGATCCTGGCAGGGCCCCAATCTAGCCGCAAGTTATAGAGTCATAGACAGAGTCATAGAGATGTACAACACAGAAACAGACCCTTCGGTCCAACCCGTCCATGCCGACCAGATATCCCAAACCAATCTAGTCCCACCTGCCAGCACCCCATCCATATCCCTCTAAACCCTTCCTATTCATATACCCAGATGCCTTTGAAATGTTGCATTTGTACCAGCCTCTACCACTTCCTCTGGCAGCTCATTCCATACACATACCACCCTCTGCGTGAAAAAGTTGACCCTTAGGTCTCCTTTATATCTTTCCCCTATCATCTTAAATCTATGCCCTTTAGTTCTGGACTCCCCCAACCCAAAGAGACTTTGTCTATTTATCCTATCCATGCCCCTCATGATTTTATAAACCTCTATAAGGTCACCCCTCAGCCTCCGACACTCCAGGGAAAACAGCATCAGCCTATTCAACCTCTCCCTATAGCTCAAATCCTCCAAACTTGGCAACATCCTTGTAAATCTTTTCTGAACTCTTTCAAGTTTCACAACATCTTTCCGATAGAAGACCAGAATTTCGTGCAATATTCCAAAAGTGGCTGAGCCAATGTCCTGTATAGCCACAACATGACCTCCCAACTCCTGTACTCAATACTCTGACCAATAAAGGAGAGCATAACAAATGACTTCTTCACTATCTTACCTACCCATGATTCAACTTTCAAGGAGCTATGAACCTGCACTCCAAGGTCTCTTTATTCAGCAACACTCCCTCGCACCTTACCATTAAGTGTATAAGCCCTGCTAAGATTTGCTTTCCTAAAATTCAGCACTTCACATTTATCTAAATTAAACTCCATCTGCCACTTCTCAGCCCATTGGCCCATCTAATCAAGATCCCATTGTAATCTGAGGTAACCCTCTTCGCTGTCCACTACACCTCCAATTTTGGTGTCATCTGCAAACTTACTAACTATACCTCTTATGCTCGGATCCAAATCATTTTTATAAATGTCAAGAAGTAATGGTCCCAGCAGCGATCTTTGTGACACTCCACTCGCCACAGGCCTCCAGTCTAAAAAACAACCCACCACCACCACCCTCTGTCTTCTACCTTTGAGCCAGTTCTGTATCCAAATGACTATTCTCCCTGTATTCCTTGAGATCTAACTTTGCTAACCAGTCTCCCATGGGAACCTTATCGAATGTCTTCCTGAGGTACATATAGATCACGTGCACCACTCTGCCCTCATCAATCCTCTTTGTTTCTTTTTCAAAAAACTCATTCAAGTTTGTGAGACATGATTTCCCATGCACAAAGTCATGTTGACTATCCCTAATCAGTCCTTGCCTCTCCAAATACTTGTACATCCTGTCCCTCAGGATTCCCTCCAACAACTTGGTCACCACTGACCTCAGGCTCACTGGTCTATATTCCCTGGCTTGTCCTTACCCTCCTTCTCAAATAGTGGTACCACATTAGCCAACCTCCAGTCTTCTGGCACTTCACCTGTGACTATCGATGATACAAATATCTCAGCAAGGGGCCCAGCAATCACTTTCTCAGCTTCCCACAGAGTTCTATGGTGCACCTGATCAGGTCCTGGGGATTTATCCATTTTTATATGTTTCAAGACATCCAACACTTCCTTCTCTGTAATATGGACATTTTTCAAGATGTTGCCATCTATTTCATAACATTCCATATCTTCCATGTCCTTTTCCACAGTGAACACTGATACTTGTTTAGTATCTCCCTCATCTCCTGCACCTCCACACAAAGGCCACCTTAATACTTACTCATTACCATTTGGTCAGCTCCAAAGAATGCTAAGATTCCACCCGTATAATCAGTTTGCAATTAATCTAGGCAAACCAAGTGACAAGAAATGAACATATATCAATAATATAATGTGTAATTACTTGCCTAATAAAATATGTGACCTACCTAGCATTCAAAGTTTGGAATTTATTCAGTATGGAGTCTTTGAAATGAATCATACATGGGCCTCAGCAAGGATGGCGAGATTTGTGACCAAATCGGTTGAGTTAGTCATGATCCCACCTCAATATTCTATATCTTTGGACTGTGATTTGACTGTTATGTATTCATCTGCAAAAGTCTGAAGGAAAATGTTTAATCCCTCCCAATCCCATCAGGAGTATTAATCATGAAAAACTCATGCTTACAAAGCCTTAGATCTGTTCAGTTTCCTGAACTTTCCATTCTGACAATTTTAGTTAAATTTTAGTCATTACCTAGAATTCATGCAAGAATGATTCTAAGTGGTCTCCCATCTATTGCCCCACACATTAAAGAGCAATTAATAATTAGAAAATTAAATTCATAAGGAGTGGGTACATGGGAAGACCAAGAACTGACTTTCAATCCAGCCTACAAAAATGTAGGGAATTACTGTATAAAATAATTAGGGATGACAGTTCACTGGACCTGGGTGCTTGTCCAGGCTGCTCACTTGCTCTCTTAGTGCTTACTCACTTAGTACTAACATGCATAGTCTCAGCATCCCTACCTTGTCTTTTCTTGCCATGCAATGTAGCACAATAATAGAAACAAGGAGCTTTACCTGCGCTCAGCATTCCTCAGTTGAGGAGTTGTCCATCTTGTTGTACTGCACTCTGCTACGTCAGTCTTACACCTAGTCTACGTACCGGCTACTTTAGCAAATACAGTACTCGGCACGTGCTGCAAGCAAGCAACAATGTCTCAAAGGCCTTGGGTAATAAGTCTCACAGATGTTCGTAGAAGCAGAGAGACCTGACAGAGAACCTCCCATTCCAGTCGTGGGAATTGGCCATGGTCAGGCTTTTGGTTAGGGTGTTTGCAGTCAAGGTATCTTTGCCTCTGCAGCCCAGGGTATAGTCACATTGGCACTGTAGAGGTCAGTCTGGGTGGTCAGTGAGATGTCTGGGCATCAAACAGGGGTTTGGGCCCATCCACTGAATCAGTCCATGGAAAGTCATGGAGAAGAGGAGAGAGATTGGTGGAAGTGCAGCTGTTGCCGTGGCACTGAAACTTGGTAGTTTGGTTATTGGGACTAGAGGCTATAGACACTGGGTAAAGGTGCAGTACAACTGCGGAGGTGGTGGCAGCAGGATTTGCAAGAAGGGGATAAGCTAAAGCATTACTGGGGATGGGATAATGTGGGAAGAGATCTTTGTCCACTGTCAGCAGCACCCCATCTTCAAGTGCAGGGGAGCAGTGAATGGCCACATCTCATGGGTCACCTCATATGCAAGGGGCTGGGTGGGAAAGGTAGTCAGGAATGAGGCACATGTCAATAGGTTGGGTGGGGAATTTGGAAAATATGAATCTTATGCGATTAACAGGATGGGCTACTAGGTAGGGGATGTCGATGTTAGGGGTCTCCTTGGCATATTCAGGCTTAGGCTGGGATCCGCTGTTGGCCCTGGAGGTTTGATGTTGTGATCCTGATGACACTTGTGTTCAGACAGGCCAGACGTGCTGAGGATCTTCATGCCAGGGTCAAGTTGACACTCCTCAGTGTGAACCTCTGCGGGTTGGAATGGGCTCAGTGGTGTAGAGGGCTTTTCCATATCTGCAGTGATATGACCATAAATGGCAGAGGGCCAAGTGTATGGTTCCACCTGTGGCTGGCTCTCTTCAGGTCACCACCTGATCTCCTTGGAAAGAGGGGCACCGAGGTTCACTGCCCCCCCAACCCCAGTGGACCTCAGGGCCAATGGCTGGGTCATAGCTTTCAGGAGTCTGCAGTGTGTAGACGAACAGTCACATGTTTTGCTTTACTGATGCAACTTCTGGGCAATGAGAGCCAGGTGTCCCATATGCCTGTCTGCTGCTGTTACTCCTCTCTGTTCATCTTGATGAGGTCCCTGATTGCTGACACTACAGGTTCCCCTCCTGGCTGAGTGTGAGCAATTGCCCGGTCTCCTCCCATTGCCAGTGGTCTGGGCCTTTTCTCCCTTAGTCAGCTGTGGAACCGTCAGTGTGAGGTAAGGTGGCACGGTGGCTCAATGGTTAGCAATGCTGCCTCACAGCGCCAGGGACTCAGGTTTGATCCCACCCTTGGGTAACTGTCTCCCCATGTCTGTGTGGGTTTTTGCTGGATGCTTCAGCTTTCTCGTACAGTCCAAAGCTAAGCAGGTTCGGTGGATTGGTCATGCTAAATTGCTCTGTAGTTTACAAGGATGCTCAGGCTAAGTGGGTTTAGCCATGGGGAATACAGGGTTATGGAGACGGGAAGATGAGAGTGGGCTGCTGGTTTTGGTGAGATGCTGTGTGGAGGGTTGGAATGGACTCAATGGACAGAATAGCTTTTTTCCACACTGTAAGGATCCTATGCTTCCAGATTATGTATCCATATTCTATATGTCTATGGATCCCTCTCCATATGAGGATTCTGTACTGGATTTGGTGAGAGTGCAGCAGCCAGCTTTACTAGCACTTCCTCTGAGGTCTCAGTCATCTCATCTTCAGGGATAAGAATGGTACTTCTGTGCAATTCTGGGCAGTCTAGCAAAGACAACAAGACAAAGAGAAAGAGAGAGAGGGCATCACAACCAATTGATAGAAATAGTGTGCAATGAGTGAGAGTGACAGCAGGATTAATATGAGCATTCTTGAGGAACAAGGGCTGGTAATTACTCATCTGGAAGCATGTAGATGTCCTGCAGCCCCACAGTAGGAGTCCCTGTCTTCTTCTGCCAGGACCCGGATTCTCTACTCTGCCCATAACGGCTCCTGTTATGGGCTGCCCTCTCCTCTTGTGAACAAATGGAGGTTACTAAGTGACATCATAGTAGTTGGTTCTGGTATATATAGGCAAAGTGTGGTAATGTGTGCCAAAGGACCAAGGAGAGAGTGTGGAGGGCACGGTTAGTGCTGTGGAATGTTGGGTGGACAGTTGAGAATGAATGCTTGTGAAGGAAAGTGTTGTCTGCAATAGTGAGAATGGCAAAGCATGAACCTTGGGTGCAATTGCATACTGAGCTGATTCTTGTGAAACAGAGAAGGTCATTGACCTTCCTTCTGTATTGATGCTCCTCCCTCTGCACCTTGGGGACCACACTTATCAAGGTGGCAATATCAGACCAGTCTGGTAGTGTCTAGTGACACAACCTCTTCTACCAGCCTTCTCTGGACGAACTTGTCCACCACGACCTCCAAGCCCCTATGGAAGAATCATGGTGCCATCTTACCCTCTCTGCTATGCTCCAACTCCATCCTCAATTGAACAGATTAGCTTCAGAATGCCACTGTTTGACTGGCTTTTAAAAATGGTATCGGCACATGGTGTTTGGGTAGATATTTGCTGAGTGGCGAAAGCAAATTATTGTTTGAATGGCACATAGTAAGATGAGCCAGAAATGAGAGACTCACAGGGCAGCAGTAAATAATTAATGAGGCAAGTTGGTAGGTTAGAGTGAGACAACTTACTAGGAATCACGGCAACAAACTCTCCAAACTAAAATTGATGTTGGTCAGATTTGGCCAAAAAAAGTATGAGGTTCAGCCCTTTGAAATTTTATTTTATTTTAATAATGGCCAATGTGCCACAATGATGGCTTCAAAAAGATCAGATGACCTATCTTATGTATTTAGAAACTAGCTCTGCACTGAATGGGGAAGAAAGGACACATACCAGATCTGTAAGCTACACAATATCTGAAAACCATCGCAAGATTTTATCAAATAGAGGGTCTTTTTTGAAATGAGGGAGATGATTGTCTTGAATCCTTCAGGATGAATGTCTTAAAACAATAAACAAAAGTGTGGCTTATCAGTCTAAGACCACCACTATCTTTGGAAAAGGAACCATGATGATTCACACAGTAGGGCAGTCATGTTTGTCTCCTTTCAATTTTTAAATGCTACACCCATAAACAGAGGTGTGTAGAAAGGTTAATAACATCTGTGCCTTGAGGACCAAAGGCTAGAATTTCATAAAGTTTGGAAACCTATCTCATTAGTATTAATCACAACAGCAACCTTATCTCCTCTTGCTAAGACTACAATCACCTAACTTGTGATCTCTTTCAGAGAATCCTGAAAATGAATTTGAAACATGACTTTGGCTGCTGAATTCATCCAAACTATATTTCAGAAGTGATTGTTCCTTTTTATTGCATGATTACTAGAACAAGAAAATCACATTAATAATGAACTGTTCTTTTAGTTTATAACTTAGAAAAGTCTATTTTTTTTTCAACTGTGCTTTTCAGGAGTCTATTTGTGACTGTACTTAAGTGGGTGGATGGCATAGTATCAGATTCAGAATGAGTGCTAAAATAAACAGCCATCTTTCTTTATTAAACTCACAAAAAGCTTGCTGCTGATTTTCAAATTTTCTAATCAAGTGCAGATTGGATAACACGCCACCCCCCTCCCAACACATACACACACACGCACATACATCTTTCTGTGAAAACTTACTAATTATGGATAGTTGGGAAGGGAACAAAGATTTCAGTAGTTCTATCTCATCCTGTATTTAATGGTAAGTTTGAAAGATAGTGACTAGATGAGTTGGCATTTATTCTGCAAGAATAAGCCAGTTTGAGTCAATTAGAGATTGAAAGTCTGAAAGATCAGTTTATCGCCTACAGCTCCCTCAGGTCTGGTTTCACTGAGGTAGAAGCCACTGCAAGAAGATGGATTAAAACTTAACTGGACCTTGTTGCTGTAGCATATTCAAATGTTATGAGCACATGCAGTCGACAATGATGTCATTAAACAGGTGAACTGCCATCTGGGTGCCTGTCTTTTTCAAGTACTTCTTTATTTTTAAATACATTTTTATTTAAAAATGGATTTTTGATACTACAACAAATACAAAGCAATATAATTCAAAACAGTGCAAAAAAAAACAAGAAATAATAAAACCAAACTGCCCTCATGTACAAATGTATTAATCGATACATAAAAAAACTAAATATAAATAAATAATAACTAATAAATAACAACAATAATAATAATATGGCTCAGCAAAACAAAATATTGGCTCTCAGCCATCCAGAGCATTCATTTACACATATTTGTACATTTGCAATTCCCCCTCTCTGCATGTTAGACTCATAAAACCCAATCCTTACAGCTATATAAGAGCTCTAATTAATGTGGCAAACAGATCTGTGTCCAGGTCGTCCAAAGAAGAGGCACCACGTCTGATAACAATTCTCAGTTTTATGATGCACCATACGTGTAAGAAAATCCAAAGGCATATGCTCCATAACTATCTGATGCCAACCCAACAAACTTGGAGGATTTTCAGACACCCAACCTAATAGAATATTCTTTCTTGTGCAAAAAATAAGGATGTTGAGAAGTTTGTTCTTATGCGCATCTACAGGGAATACACTGGGCAGGCCAAGAAGAAGAGAAATCGCGCCCATCTCCAACCTTGGCGCCAAGATCCTCTCTATTGCACCTACTACAGTGCTCCAGTATGTTCAGAGCCTGCAGCAGGACCAAAAGGAGCTCCTCTTCTCATTTTGCACTAGGGACAAAATTTTAATGGGTTTAAATTTTGATAAACGATCTCGAGCCAAGTGGACCCTGTGGAGAAACTTCAACTCTAAAGCATGGGTCCTATTGCAAATAGAGATCTTTCTCGCACTTTCACAAATACCCTCCCATGTTTCTGAGGAGATCGCAATGCCCAACTCTCTCTCCCATACCCTGCAAAGCTGTTCAGTTTCGTCTGAAGGGATGCCCCCAAACAGGTGATAAAGAGAGCTGACAGAAAGCGTGTTCTCGTCACTGAGCACCCTCTTCTCCATGTCAGATCTGTAGGAATCAATTAAAAGTTTAATACTTTTTAAAATGAAATCCCTAATTTGAAAAAGATGCTTGAGATCCCTGCTAGATAGCTCGTATTTCCAAGCTAACGGGTCAAATGACATCATTGTGTCCCCCTCAAATAAATCACCCATGCAAGACACATCCCTAGCTGCCCAAAGTTTAAACCCCGAGTCCACCATTCCCGGTTGAAAACCCAGCATACCCACTATAGGTATAAAGAAAGATGTTTTGGTAATATTGCTTTCCCTCTGCCAAATTTCCCTCCATGCTTTAACAGTATTGATAACGATTGGGTTACAACAATATTCCTTAACTGTCCCCATTTTGTCCAGGAACAGTAAGCTAGTAAGGGAGCACCTTGCATGAGATGTTTCAATATCGAACCATATTGAAAGAGAGTCCCCAGAAGCCCAGTCACGCACATAAAGTTAAAAGCGAGCTTAGTTGATAGTTTTTAAGGTCCGGGAGATCAACGTCCCCCAGTCTGTGAGCCAATTGCAACTTAACTAACTTAATAAGGGGCTGAATACAATGGCTGATAAAAGAGCCGACCGTTTGCCTACGGAAAATCAAGGGGAGCATTCGCATAGGGTACAATAGATGGGGGAGAATGTTCATTTTAATGAGGGCTATCTGACCTAACCAAGAAACCGGAAGTGCCTCCCATTTTCGAAGGTCTTGTTTGATTTTGTCGTATAAATGAACAAAATTAGCTTTAAATAGCCGATTGAAAACTGGGGTAATGAAAATACCCAAATAAAGAACTCCCCCTGTGACCATTCACAGGGTTTGCCCTGCAAACCTAGTATTTTTGTAAGACCACCCATAGCCATAGCCTCTGATTTTGCAAAGGTGAAAATGTGAAAAGGTGCCAAACGAATTGATACATTGTATCAGGTGAAACACTGAAACTGCTGGGTTTGACAAAAAGATGAGGACATTGTCCACGTCTAATGAAATCTTATGCGATTTTGACCCCACCTCTGGAGTCAGTATACTAGGATCCCTACGAAAGGCCTCTGCCAGCAGCTCGATCACCATTGTAAAAAGCAATGGTGAAAGGGAACAGCCCTGTTGGTTGCTCCGAAAGATATTAAAATTGCTTGATCTCACACCATTGGCGAGAACCACAGTGAGAGGGTCACTGTAGGGAACCTTTACCTATCTTATAAAGGCTTTGCCCAAGCCAAACTGCTCTACAGTATAGAAAAGGTATGGCCACTTGATCCAGTCAAATGCCTTCTCTGCATCTAGAGAGATCACCAATCCCTGTACAGACTGGTGTTGACGCGCTTGAGTTACATTAAGCAACCTCTTAAATTATTGGAAGATTTGCGGCCCTTTATAAAGCCTGTCTGGTCCTCTTTAATGGATTCCTGAAGAAGGGCTCATGCCCGAAACGTCGATTCTCCTGCTCCTTGGATGCTGCCTGACCTGCTGCGCTTTTCCAGCAATACATTTTCAGCTCTGGTCCATTTAATAATCAACTACTTTTAATATGTAACTGATCACTTCTTAAAGTATGAAAATATTGGTAGCAAAATTCAGTTTACTGCAGATAATAGAATCAATTGGTTTCTGGTTGACCCATCTGCTTGCCAGCAGATCAAATACATTGTGCTGACTCTCACCGTTCCTAACGTTGTCAGGCCACATTTTGGGAAATTGGTGATGTAGAGTCCTAACAACTATCCTATTCACCAATTGACTGGAGTGGCTTTTCAATGACTCACAAGATTGACTTTGCCTCTGTATCAGTGTCATGGACAGATATTGGGGAGTAAAGATTACTGTGTCATTGCTACATTAGAGCTGGAAAATATTCATGCAATATGTTAAAGGCAAAACCAATGATAGAATTCAATATCTATTCAGTCCATACATTGAAAGAATGGACTTATTTGTCAGAGTTAATAATTATGTAGAACTCAATGGTAAAAGCATAGGTTCAGCCCAAGAATAATGTAATACTTAAGCACAAGAAAGCAATTTTGTAAATGGAGTTTTACCCAGAAATGTATGACACTAACAAAATTCCATACTCCCAGCAAGGCAAAAAATATACTATTCAAAATAATTATCACCAAATTGGAGAAACATTTAAAATCTAAGCCCTTAGTGTTGCAATCTCCTTTGAGATAGATAATTGCTTCAAAACAGATTTGAATTCCCAGTGAGCAAGTTAAAGTAATTGAACAACAGGATTTCAAGTTTTATGAGTGTCACTATAAGAAACAAACAAAAATCAGCTTCAATTAAACAATATTTTGTAATCAACTAATATTCAAGACTATAGAAAGGATAACTCTTATTAAGACTTAACACAGCCAATGATCCTGTGCCACATGTATACTTTACACAGAATTGCAATCATTTCAGTCAAGACGCTGAGTACCCCCAGCGTCTCACTGGTCCACCTCTTTCCATTTCACTGAGTTGTAACATCCAGCAACTACTGAAGGTCCTCTCTGTTAATCCTCTGTGAATATTCAATCTGACTTTGACCCACTCTGGTGATTCTCCATCGAGTTTTTCAAAGAAAAATTTTCACCTGTACTTAAAACACATGGGATCCTTTCCTTTAATATGTAAAGTAGGTTTCCATCACATACTACCTGGTAGCTGAGAGAGTAAACAACCTTCTTCTGCTAAAGAACAAAGTTGTTTTTCTCCATCTTTTTTCTTTGCTCTCTCTGGACCGAATCTTACTAGAATTTGACTAAATGTAATTTTTGTTGAATTTGATCGAGAGTTTCTCTATTCAAGGTCTAGCAAGTTTTCTCAAAACTTTGTCCAAAACTCACCTCATTAACTAAATGCCACGCCCCTGTAGCACCTTCCTTGTCTGATGCCATCCTGATTCAGTAACCTACCTTAGGTTGAAGTGCTTACCATTCCTGGGATCCCTGATGGTGTCTCCATCTTTGAATGTTCAAGCATTGCAGTCCAGCATTGCCCTTCACAATGCATGCGGTGACACAGAATCCACAAATCAATAATTCCCAGGGCCCATGGCTGACACTTCCTTGCCCATATATATTCATATTCTTACACATATACACCAACCTAACCCATTTTACATCCCTCTTGTAGCCTCTGCTATCTCTCCCTAGTGCCCAGTGTAACCCAGCATCGTATTATTGTTCAATCTGGGACCATGACATAGAGGAAAACCTCCAACTTTTATTCACCAACAGAAAAAGCCAACGGAGAACAAACTGAAATTGAATTTTGTCTCAGAACACAAACAGATTCTGCATTTTGAACAACAACAGATATACAGTTGATGAGTATCCATTTCATATAGTTCACATATACTAGAAATGTGGGTCAATTAAGTCCTGTCTGGCTTGTTGTATCTGACACTGCTATGCTCTGTAATGATTATCATCCTGCTCAGTGTCCTCATCTTCCTCCTCTCAAGACTGCCCTCACTGTTCTTGCTCACCAGTCTCCACCATGTCTCCTCTTTGCCTGCTCCAGTTGTGCAGAGCACACCATTAACAGGATTATGCAGCACACTCTATCTGGAGTGTACTCTAATTCCTCCCATGACCAATCCAAACAGCAGATCTCATCTTCACAAGATCTATCATAGCCTTCTTTCAAGAATGGGCTGTATTAAATTTTTACTACTCCTCAGCCAGCAGGTTGCATAACAGATTGTCTCCACTTACCATCCTTACAAGGCATCTGACCCCTCAAACATAGCATGACAGAACCTAGCAAGAACAGTTCTCAAAAGCACCATGACAGCTCTTCAGCTTCCTGGCACAACCTTCCAGAATGTGGCACCATATATTCGCAGATTTTACTTTGATGGAATGGAACCATTTTCTATTAGTGAAGTCTGCTGCATTACTATATGGCCCTTTCAACACGGCATATGCGTAGTCTAATATGCTCTTCACCTGGGTAAAGCCAGCCAGATTGAGTGGGACCTCTATTACAGTCCGGACAGTATGCATCACATCATCCTGGCACAGTTTGCTTTGTACAATTGGAGCAGACAATGAGATATGTGCTGGGTGCTGAGGAACTGGGGATTGCCAGCAGTCTTACAAGAAGAGCAAGGAATTTAGGGAGGAGGAAGCTGTCCTTATCCATGACAGTTCAACTGTACTGAGTGCCACAAGCATGACAGGTCCTGAATGACACCCTGTTACAATGGGTGAGAGGTGGGGAAAGCAGACTGCCTTGGACTGTAAATTAGGCATTGTTCATGATGTCAGAACTTGGTTTGCATTGTGAGACAAACTTCAGCCTCTATTGGCAAGCTGGAAGGATAATACCTCATTTTTCCACTCTCAGCCTTCTGGACACAATATTGAGTTCAATAATTTTAGGGCTTGAGCTCTCCTATGTCTGAGGCTCCTACCTCACACACTAGGCCTTGTTATCACATTGTCTACCATTACACACTATCTATGGTTTATAACTGTACGTCTTATGCTCACATCCAAATCATTTATATAAATGACACTAACAGTCTCCATTCAAAGCTATTCATCCACCTGGCCAGATTATTATCCACTCCTTTGTCTTTCCAACTGTCCTTCTCTCTCTTTGGCCTCTATCCTGACCTATTGTTTACTCCTTACCTCCTCCCTCCTCCCTATTTGCTGCATACAAATTGACATTTTCCTCATTACAATCGGTTCCGAGGAAGGGTCACCAGACCTGAAATGTTAACTCTGACTTCTCTTCACAGATTCTGCCAGACCTGCTGAGCTTTTCCAGCAACTTCTGTTTTTGTTTCTGACTTACAGCATCCTCCATTCTTCCAGTTTTTCTTCAGCTTCTACTGTTTGTGCTCACTTCTACTGGCTGTAAATAAAAGCTCAGGTTTGGAACTGTCCAATTGCTTGTCTCTATCTGATGTCCCTCTACTAGACAATGACAAGCTGTAGGTCTTCTGTGATTGTGACTCAGAGGGTGCTCAGACAGGATGTAGCTAAGGTCAGGTAAAGTGTGTGGTATTGTGGTGAAACAGTGAATGGGTTTAGAGAATTATGTCATATATGTGAGGGAGTGTCAGCCATTTAGCTTTGTACCGTGAGCAGCCTGTGTTTTTGCCGTGGTGATTGTTGTGTCATTATGCTAAAGTGAGGAACAGCACTGCTTTAGCAAGGTTTGTCCAGGTGCTCAGTGGATTTTTAAAGATGACAAGGTAGGTACAAGTCTGTTGGCAGATGTCTGGTGAGTGGCAAGTTATTTTGGGAACATTGTGTCACGGATATGGATAAAATCAGACCGTGGAATGCTGTAGAGGTGGGATAAGTGTTAATGAGGTGGGTTTAGTAAGATATAACAAGAAATTTCACCGAGCCTCACAGTGCAAATTCCTCCAATAAACTCAATCAAGTTCGCGCTTAGCCAAAGAACTGTTTGATTCAAACCATCATTCTTTTATTTTATTGCATTGGGGAATCTGTGTAGTGGAATAATGAACCATGGGGGAAAAGTTTTATCTCTATTTACAATGAACCATCCTTTTACTGTTCCTGAATTTGAAACATATGAAAGGTACTTGATTGCTAAGGTTATAATATACGTCAGAGACTACATTGTGTAAATGATGCATTAGCTAAACATGCTGCGAGTGATAGTCTTTTCTATCAGTGAAGTGATGAAGATTATCAGTCAAGGGACACATTTTCACATATGTACCGTCAACTGTACAAACAACATGGGAAATGCTGGGGCTCTCCAGAAACTCATGTCATATTTATTCAGGTGCATCTGATCTGATTCAAGCTCGCTAATTTGGACAGCTGTGGTAGTTTGTGCAATGGAGACTTGTATTATGTTTGTACGAATTGCAAACCGATGTATGTGCCAGAGTTACTATTCGATTTTGGAAAGAGTACGTTGCAAAACATAAACCATTGCGCACTTCTATGACCTTTTGTAATTGTAAACATGGGGCTGGATTTTCTTGTTTCTGGCAGAGTCACAGAGATGTACAGCATGGAAACAGACCCTTCAGTCCAACTTGTTCATGCTGACCAGGTAGCCCAACCCAATCTAGTCCCACCTGCCAGCACCTGGTTCATATCCCTCCAAAACCTTCCTATTCATATACCCATTCAAATGCCTTTTAAATGTTACAATTGTACCAGCATCCACCACTTCTTCTGGCAGCTCATCCATACACGTACCACTCTCTGTGTAAAAAAGTTGCCCCTTAGGTCTCTTTTATATCTTTCCCTGCTCACCCTAAACCTATGCCCTCTAGTTCTGGACTCCCCCACCCCAGGGAAAAGACTTTGTCTATTTATCCTATCATGCCCCTCATGATTTTATAAACCTCTATAAGGACACCCGTCAACCTCCGATCCTCCAGTGAAAACAGCCCCAGCCTGTTCAGCCTCTCCCTATAGCTCAAACCCTCCAACCCTGGCAAATTCCTTGTAAATCTTTTCTGAACCCTTTCAAGTTTCACAACATCCTTTCAATAGGAAGGAGACTAGAATTGCACGCAATAATCAAAAAAATGGCCCAACCAATGTCCTGCACAGCCACAACATGACCTCCCAACCCCTGTAATCAGTATTCTGACCGATAAAGGAAAGCATACCAAATGCCTTCTTCACTATCCTATCTACCTGCGAATCCACTATCAAGGAGCTATGAACCTGCACTCCAAGGTCTCTTTGTTCAGCAACGCTCCCTCGGACCTTACCATTTAGTAAGAGTTGCTTTCCCAAAATGCAACACCTTGCATTTACGTAAATTGAACTCCATCTGACACTCCTCAGCCCATTGGCCCATCTGATCAAGATCCCATTGTAATCTGAGGTGACCTTCTTCGCTGTCCACTACACTTCCAATTTTAATGTCATCTGCAAACTTACTAACTATACCTCCTATGCTCACATCCAAAACATTTTTATAAATGATGAAAAGTAGTGGACCCAGCACCAATCCTTGTGGCACTCCACTGTGAGGGAGGCTGAATGGGAATTGGGCAGTAGACACTCTCCACCACTGTATGGTGAACCAAGTGTTTGCTGGTTAAGTAGCAGGGCTGATAATGTGTTGCTGGAAAAGCGCAGCAGGTCAGGCAGCATCCAAGGAGCAGGAGAATCGACATTTCGGGCATGAGCCCTTCTTCAGGAATGAGGAAAGTGTGTCCAGCAGGCTAAGATAAAAGGTAGGGAGGAGGGACTTGGGGTAGGGGCATTGGAAATGCTATAGGTGGAAGGAGGTTAAGGTGAGGGTGATAGGCCAGAGTGGGGGTGGGGGCGGAGAGTTCAGGAAGAAGATTGCAGGTTAGGAAGGCGGTGCTGAGTTCGAGGGATTTGACTGAGAGCCTTCCTAACCTGCAATCTTCTTCCTGACCTCTCCGCCCCCACACCCCACTCCGGCCTGTTACCCTCACCTTGACCTCCTTCCACCTATCGCATTTCCAACGCCCCTCCCCCAAGTCCCTCCTCCCTACCTTTTATCTTAGCCTGCTTGGCAAACTTTCCTCATTCCTGAAGAAGGGCTCATGCCCGAAACGTCCATTCTCCTGCTCCTTGGATGTTGCCTGACCTGCTGCGCTTTTCCAGCAACACATTATCAGCTCTGATCTACAGCATCTGCAGTCCTCACTTTCTCCTCTGGTTAAGTAGCAGGGGACCGTCAACCTAATAGCACTAGGAAGAAGGCCTATGTGCCAAAGCTGGCATTTTGGAAGGAGTGTTGGCGGGAGAGGGTTAGTTTGTGAACTAATGCCACTCAGCAGTCCATTTCTAGGTATGCTGACATCAGACTGGTGGCAGTTGATGAGAAACTCATCTTCAGCAACAGTATTCTTTGGAGAAGTCAGCATCCATGCCTGACACAGAAGGATTGGAGCTAAATCAGGTCTTTTCCATTCTTTGGACTATTACGCCAACAGTGGCCTTACCAGAGAAGAAATGACATCCAAACTCATCTACACCATTCCCCTCTGAACAATCAGGATTCATATTATATTGTGTTAACACTGTTCAGCCCTCCATAGAGACTGAAAGACCACAGGACCATCTGATTATTCCCTACATTTTCTGCATTGAATCTTCATCAGTTGTTGGAGCTGCCAGACTCCAACTATGACTACCATTATGGTTAACGATATCATCAGAGAAGGACGTGATACCAGACCATATCTTGGGACCAGGCTGGTATGGTCTGCTATTATGCCCTCCTCTGGTCTTGAGAGAAGAAGATAACCTGCCTCTGCACCATTCCATCCTGTAGGATAACCCAGTCACCGTCACAGAGCAGGGAGGTAACTTTCCCTTGTCTTCTATATGCAGGCAGATGTCAGGAATTGTGCAGGGCAGCTCTGGACTAGTTGTGCCTGTATAGATGCACAACAACCTTTTAAAGATGTCACCAGTACCAGGGATGCTGGTCAATTCTGGGATATCCTAGCAGCAGGAATTTATTCTGGGGACAGTGCATGGTAAAATGGTGCTAGAATTGAGCAAAAGGAATACCATGGGGTATAGCTAGACAATTAATGAGGCCGGTTTGGCAAGATGTACTAAGAAACCTCATTTGGCCCTATGGCAAGAAACACTTCAGAAATTCAACACAACTGGCTGTTAGCCAAAAAAAGTAAGTCCCATCCCAAGTTTGTAAATAATAATTATATCATGAACTTTCATATCAATGCATTAGTATGGATTAAAACAGCTGATCTGTTAAGAGCCAATGTTATTTGATTAAACTTATTGAGTTCATTGCTGAAGTAAGATATAGGGCTAAGAACGAACAGGACGAGATACATATATATGAACTGCCACAAAGCATGTGATGAAGTGTTACACATTTCATTGACCTGAAAAATGGAAGTTCCTGGAATTGAAGGAATGATGGTAAGTTGGGTTCAACAATAGCTATTGATAAGGAGGCAGAGAATGATTGGATATTATTCTGATTGGAAGGAATTACAGAGAGGAAACTCATGAGATCAGTCTTACTTTGCTTGTTTTGCATATAAATTGTCTGAATATAGGTATGCAGAACACAGTTACTGAGTTTACCTTTTAGGTAAACAGCTCCAGGTTGGGGAGTGTGTAGGGAACCATTCTGAAGAAGGGTCAGTAGAGCTGAAATGTTAACCCTGCTTTTTCTCAACAGACGCTGCCAGACCTGATGAGCCTTTCCAGCAATGTGTATTTTGTTAAGGAATGTGGCAGCAAAGGTGCTGTTAGCTTAATAGTCTCCAAAGCAGTTTTGGTGGAATCGAAGTTCTGAGTGGCTTTGAAGTGAGTAAGAGAAAAGCTTCAGAATCAGAACACACAGAGTTCGTTGAGGAAGACAAACTACAGGGCTGTTGAATCGTTGAATTTAAGGAACATATTTTAAGGTGTATTTGAGTTGTGTTAGAAATCCGATTGAAGAGACATTAAGTAAAAAAGTTATCATGAACATCATGTCCATTAGGAAACAGTGAGCTCTGCAGATGCTGGAGATCACAGTTCAGAGTGTGTTGCTGGAAAAGCACAGCAGGTCAGGCAGCATCTGAGGAGCAGGAAAGTTGACGTTTTAGGCCGGAGCCCTTCATCAGGATGAAGGGCTCTGATTTTCCTGCTCCTCGGATGCTGTCTGACCTGCTGTGCTTTTCCAGCAACACACTCTCAAATCTAAACATGTCCATTGCACAAGGAGCTTTAATGTGTTGATAAGGGGATGCTCCATTGAGGTCTGACTATGTCTAATGTCCTTATTGAGGGTAAATGTGTTGAATCCTTAATTCTGGTTGTTTTAATAAAATTGTTTCAAATAGTTCTTATGTATTGTAAAATGAGTTGTTTTTCTTTGTGCATTTAAAAATATTTATGTTCTTTTATTAAAAGTACATTGGCAACCTCATGAACATATGCACTGACTGACCTCCATGATAAATAAATTGCAAAATATTAAGGTTTATTAAGTCAGGTTTCTCGCTAGAATATGCAAATGGCTTCTCTATGTGAGAATTAATTTTGTGCTTGGCAATATTTCTTGCCATTGAACTGAAAACCCATAATTAACAGTTTACATATTTTCTTCTTTTTTGAATAGATATAGTATTTGTCATTTTCTTTGGTGAGTGTGAAATGAATGAATTCAGTAGATGTGTGGTCCATGTTTGAGATATATGTGTGAAACCAATAGGAACCGGGCAGTTTGATGTACAATTACACTAATTGCGCTGCTCCTAGTGCATGCACAGCCTCCTGTAGAAATGCCTTTCTCAGGATGGGTTTCCATACAGGCCATACCAGAATGATATCCCATGCAGAAGGTCTCAGACTTCTGTAGCACTGAGTCCAGGGGAAGGCACAGGGTCAGAAATCACAGGTCCAGGTGTTGCTTCTGCCCTAGGCCCTTAGCCTTGCCCCCAGTTCCCAACTTGAGAACTGTGGCCTGGCCACCAACCCAAACACAGCAGGCTCCCTAGAGGTCCTGGCCTTGGGCCAGGCCTGGGTATTGGGCCCTGATGTACCTTCCTGTAGTACAATGTAGCTGAATTTTTCAGCTCTTGACTACAAATTCTTTCTAGGTCACATTCGCATTGTGCAAAAGGCTGTTAATTGATGAAGCATTTTAACTCAAAAATTACCAAATCAAAGAGTAGAACATTTGAAAATGTAAGCTGAAAAATACAAGCTTGGAAACCTTCGAATCAGGTCTATATTTTACTCAGGCATTGGCTCAGATTTCAGATTTGTTTCAATGATAGGTCAATTGAAATATTTGTATGAGAAATGCCAAAGAGTGATGAAAGCCACAATTAGTGCAATAGTGAAAATGGAATACCTGAGAGTGATTATGGGAAAGTAATCTGACTCAGTGGGGTCTGATCCTAAACTGTGGAAACAGAGCTCAAATGATTTTGACTTCCTTGTGAACTCAGAGCTGAAAATATAATCCTGAAATCACTCCAGGCTATCAGTTTGTTTTTGGCCTATGTCGAGACTAATAGCTAATGTACGCTGAGTGACTTACATAAGCTGTCCCACATAGCACATAATTGATCATTCTGATGCAACAGACAATATATTTATCTGATTATTGGGAGTGATGCATCTTATAAAACAGCAAGTAACAACTGGTGTTTAAATTGTAGCTTTCTTATAGCAACAATGTTCCAAAGACTTTCAAAGTTGTGGATCAGATGCAAAGTGGGGTGATGGGGTTGGATGGTGATTGTAGGGAGTGAGATTGGGGTGTTAGGAAAATGGCTAGAATGTGGTGCAGAATGATGCCAGCAGTCTGGATGCATTCCCTTACAGGTCATGGTGACTGCAGTAAAAGATATTGGTTCTGAAAGAGATCATATTGAAGCTGCAATAAGCTCTGTCTAATCTAATGATTTCCCACAGTCTTTAGATGGAGAAGAGCAGTCTAGGACGACGTCTCAACGGGGACAGCTATGTCATCACCAGTTCTTTATAGTCTTTGTAGTTATTCCTAACTGGTAAACATAACTTGTACCAATTGCTACTGTTCCATAAATAATATCTTGCCGTGTGAAACAAGTGTTTCTTCTTGTTAAGACTCGATAGCTTTTCAATCTCCATCACTTCTAATTAGATAGTCCAGAGACTCAACATTGAAAAATGCATTAAGGCCTTCTTTTAAGGCTACCAAATAATATCATTACAATGGAGTGGGCAGTAAACAAAGAAAAAAAAACTAATGCCTGTAAAAATGGTACCGCAATTATCATGGGAGATTTTAGTCTACATGACGATTGATTGAACCAGCTCGGTCAGAGTAGCCTTGAGGAGGAGCTCGTTGAGTGTATCCGCAATAGCTTTCTTGAACAGTATGTAATGGAGGGAGCAAGCTATTCTAGATCTGGCCCTGTGTAATGAGGCAGGAATAATTAATCACCTCATAGTTAGGGATCCTCTTGGAAGGAGCGATCACAGTATGGTTGAATTTAGAATACAGATGGAGAGTGCAACGATAAAATCCAATACCAGCGTCCTGTGCTCAAACAAGGGAGACTACAACAGGATGAGGGAGGAGTTGGCTAAAGTAAATTGGAAACAAAGATTTTGTGGTGGGACAGTTGACGAGCAGTGGAGGACTTTCAAAGCTTTTTTTCTGAGTGCTCAGCAAAAGTATATTTCAGTGAAAAGGAAGGACTGTAAGAAAAGGGGTAATCTGCCATGGGGTCTGAGGAAATAAGGGTGGCTGTAAAATTGAAAGAGAAAACATACAAAGTGGCGAAGGTCAGCGAAACTAGAAGATTGGGAAAACTTTAAAGGTCAACAGAAAGCCTCAAAAAGCAAGATGAGAAAATAAAGACAGATAACAAAAGCTCCTATAAGTATATAAAACAAAAAAAAGAGTGGCTAAAGTAAACATTAGGCCTTTATAAGACGAGAAGGGGCATTTAGTTATGGGATATAATGAAATGGCTGAGTCATTGAATGGGTATTTTGTATCAGTTTTTGCAACAGAGGACAACAATAACGTGCCAGTAATTGACAAAGAAACAAAGGTAGGTGAGGACCTGGAAACAATCATTATTATGGAAGAGGTAGTGTTGGGCAAGCTAATGGAGCTAAGGACAGACAAGTCTCCTGGCCCTGATGGAATGCATCCCAGGATACTAAAAGATATGGTTGGAGAAATAACAAGTAGACTACTGGTAATTTTCCAAACTTCACTGGACTCTTGGGCAGTCCCAACAGATTGGAAAACAGCAAATGAGACACCACTGTTTAAAAAGCGAGGTGGACAAAAGATGGGGAATTATAGATCAGTTAAGCTTAACTTCTAGAGTGGGAAAGATGCTTGAGTCTACTGTCAAGGAAGAAACAGCAAGGCATCTAGATAGAAATTTAGTAGGTAAAAACAATGACTGCAGATGCTGGAAACCAGATTCTGGATTAGAGTGGCACTGGAAAAGCACAGCAGTTCAGGCAGCATCCGAGGAGCAGGAAAATTGATGTTTCGGGCAAAAGCCCTTCATCAGGAATAGAAGCAGAGTGCCTGCAGGGTGGAGTAATAAATGAGAGGAGGGTGGTGAGAAAGTAGCATAGAGTACAATAGGTGAATGGGGGTGAGGATGAAGATGATAGGTCAGGGAGGAGGGTGGAGTGGATAGGTGGAAAGGAAGATAGGCAGGTAGGGCAAGTCATGGGGACGGTGCTGAGCTGGAAGGCTGGAACTGGGGTGAGGTGGGGGAAGGGGAAATGAGGAAACTGGTGAAGTCCACATTGATGCCCTGGGGTTGAAGTGTTCTAGATAGAAATTGTCTTGTTGGGCAGACACAGCATGGGTTCATGAATGGCAGGTCATGCTTAACTAATCTTTTGGAATTTTATGAAGACATTATGAGCAAGGTAGACAATGGGGACCCAGTAGATGTGGTGTAGCTCGATTTCCAAAAGGCTTTTGACAAGGTGGCACACAAGAGTCATACAGTCATAGAGTCATAGAGATGTACAGCATGGAAACAGACCCTTCGGTCCATCCCGTCCATGCCGACTGGATATCCCAACCTAATCTAGTCCCACCTGCCAGCATCTGGCACATATCCCTTCAAAGGAGAAAGTGAGGGCTGCAGATGCTGGAGATCAGAGCTGAAAATGTGTTGCTGGAAAAGCGCAGCAGGTCAGGCAGCATCCAAGGAACAGGAGAATCGACGTTTCGGGCATAAGCCCTTCTTCAGGAATCAGGTTCCTGAAGAAGGGCTTATGCCCTAAGTGTCGATTCTCCTGTTCCTTGGATGCTGCCAGACCTGCTGCGCTTTTCCAGCAACACATTTTCAGCACATATCCCTTCAAAACCTTCCTATTCGTATACCCATCCAAATGCCTCTTAAATGTCGCAATTGTACCAGCCTCCACGGCATCCTCTGACAGCTCATTCCATACACGTACCATCTTCTGCGTGAAAAATTGCCCCTTAGGTCTCTTTTATATCTTTCCCCTCTCACCCTAAACCTATGCCCTCTAGTTCTGGACTCCCCAACCCCAGGGAAAAGACTTTGTCTATTTATCCTATCCATGCCCCTCATAATTTTGTAAACCTCGATAAGGTCACCCCTCAGTCTCCAGCGCTCCAGGGAAAACAGCCCCAGCCTGTTCAGCCTCTCCCTATAGCTGAGATCCTCCAACCCTGACAACATCCTTGTAAATCTTTTTTGAACTCTTTCAAGTTTCACAACATCTTTCCAATAGGAAGGAAACCAGAACTGCATGCAATATTCCAACAGTGGACTGTACATCCACAACATGACCTCCCAAATCCTGTATTCAATCCTCTGACCAATAAAGGAAAGCAAACCAAACACCTTCTTCACTATCCTATCTACCTGTGA
>NC_057741.1:8817570-8824520 GCF_004010195.1 Chiloscyllium plagiosum
CCCCTCCCACTCCACCAAGGACATGCAGGTCCTTGGACTCCTCCATCGCCAGACCATTGCACACCATGGCTGGAGGAAGAGCGCCTCATCTTCTGCCTAGGAACCCTCCAACCACAAGGGATGAAGTCAGATTTCTCCAGTTTCCTCATTTCTCCTCCCCCTACCTTGTCTCAGTCCCAACCCTCGAACTCAGCACCACCTTCCTAACCTGCAATCTTCTTCCTGACCTCTCCGTCCCCACCCCCACTCCGGCCTATCACCCTCACCTTATCACCCTCACCTTAACCTCCTTCCACCTATCGCATTTCCAATGCCCCTCCCCCAAGTCCCTCCTCCCTACCTTTTATCTTGGCCTGCTTGGTACACTTTCCTCATTCCTGAAGAAGGGCTCATGCCCGAAACGTCAATTCTCCTGCTCCTTGGATGCTGCCTGACCTGCTGCGTTTTTCCAGCAACACATTTTCAGCTTACCTCACTTACCCTTCCTGGAGTTAACCCATCTATGTGACTGTATCTGAAACTTGCCCCCCTTCCTATAACTGCCATCCATCACATACTGTTGCTGTTGCAAATTCCTCAGCGCTTCTAACTGTCTCTCCAACTGATCTACTTGATCTGATAAGATTCGCATCCAACAACATTTATGGCAGATATAATCCGCAGTAACCCTTAAACTCTCTTTAAACTCCCACATCCGACAAGAAGTGCATATCACTGCAAAGGCCATTTTTGCTCCTTCACGATCTACAGACCCAGAAAATAACACCGTCTTATTCCTCTACAAACACTGCCCCAGGTTAAATTAACAGCTATGGCTTATATTTTAAGTTTAATGAAGAGACTTATCTCCAAAAAACATATAATCAAGAAAGAATCCACTATACTCACTACTGCAGCATTTCTCTTGGACAGACTTAAAACAACAATTAACTTATCTGATTCTGTGCTGTGAACTTCGCCCAACAGTTCCTCCAAGATTACTTGTGAATTTCACTGTTTGTTAATTTCCCCAGATGCACTCCGATGTCCAGCGATACACAAATTCAAACAGCAAAGGCAGTAACTGTGCAGGTTCTCTCTCTCTCTCTCTCTCTCCTGCACTGTCCTCACCATGTGCTTCCTTTGTCTGCCCTTCTCCCTTTTAAACTGCTGTTGTTGTGACTTTTTTCCCCCAAAGTTCCAAAACAATGCAACAGCATATAAAACAGTAATTGCTGCTCCTGGAATTCGAGGAAATCACCTCCAACACCTAAAACACCTCAAAAGAAGGAGCAGCTCTTACAGCCAGAAATTTTTCCCGTCTTCCATCCAAGAGGCTGTTGCTGAAGATAAAGATGAATGGCATTAAGAGTAAAGTTACGAGTGGCTTGGATAGAGGATTTGTTGAAAAATGGGAAGTAAAGAGTCGGGACAAATGAGTGCTATTCTGGTTGGCAATCAGTAACTAGTGGTGTGCCTCAGGGATCAGCATTGGGGTTGCAATTATTCACAAGTTATATTGATGATTTGGAATTGGGGACCACGTATAGTGTCAAGGTTTTCAGATGACACTAAGGTGAGTGGCAAAGTGTGCAGAGGGCTATGAAACTTTGCAGAGGAACATAGATATTTCAAGTGAGTGGGCAAAGGTCTGGCAGGTGGAATACAATATTAATAAATGTGAAGTCATCAATTTTGGTAGGAGTAACAATAAAAAGGATAATTACTTGAATGGTAAAAAGCTGCAGCATGCTGCTAGGGTGTCCTGATCATGATTCACAGAGGGTTAGTCTGCAGGAACAGTAAGTAATTAGGAAGGCAAATGGAATTTTGTCCTTCATTGTTAAAGTGGTTGAGTTTAAAAGCAGGGTGGTTATGTTGCAGCTGTACAGGTGCTGGTGAGGCCACACCTGGAGTATTGCATGCAGTTTTGGTCTCCCTACTTGAGAAAGGATGTACTGCCACTGGAGGGGTGCAGAGGCTGTTCACTAGATTGATTCTGAAGTTGAGAGGTTGGTTTATGAGGAGAGACTGAGTAGACTGGGATTATACTCATTGGAGTTTAAAAGAATAAGGGGGGATCTTGTGGAAACATATAAAATTATGAAGGGAATAGATAAGATAGAAGTAGAGAGGATGTTTCCACTGGCAGGTGAAACTGTGACAAATGGGCACAGCCTCAAAATTGGGGGGAATAGATTTAGGACTGAATTGAGAAGGAAATTCTTCACCCAGAGGGTTGTAAATCTATGGAATTCCCTGCCCAGAGGAATTGTTGACACTATTTCAGTAAACATTTTTAAAACTAAGATAGTTTTTTTTTGAACAATAAAGGAATTAAGGGATATGGTGAGAGGGCAGGTAAGTGGAGCTGAGTCCATGAAATGATCAGCTATGATTTTATTGAGTGGCGGAGCAGGCTTGAGGGGCCAAAGGCCTACTCCTACTCCTAGTTCTTACGTTCTTATGTTTTTTTGCTGCAATGGTAATGCCCCTGTCTCAAGGTCAAAAGATCTGAGTTTGAATCCCAAATGCCACCTTGATGTGTCATGGCATGTTTGACGTTTGGTTAAAAGAGCTTCTTTCTGGAAAAGTGCATTAATGTCAGCTCTCCACCCTAACCACAAGCTTCCATTGGTTGGGATGCAACATAAAGCAAGGCAATTAGCACTGGAGATAGTTGCATAAATTTCTCAGCTGAAACCATCATAAGCAGACAAACAGTCAGCAGTGCTCATAGAAACATCAACAGAACCACGGCAGTGTGGAAACCTGGTAATGCATGTAAGACACACAGTGTGTGCCCTCAAGGGACTGGAAACTAGTCACACTGGAAAATTATGGAGTCGTTAAAAAGGAAGATTCTGTGAGACCAGTTTAGAGCTTCATGAGTAAAGTTTAAAATTCTGATGGTTAGGAGCCTACATAGAGTCATAGAGATGTACAGCATGGAAACAGACCCTCCGGTCCAACCCGTCCATGCCGACCAGATATCCCAACCCAATCTAGTCCCACCTGCCAGCACCCGGCCCATATCCCTCCAAACCCTTCCTATTCATATACCCATCCAAATGCCTCCTAAATGCTGCAAATGTACCAGCCTCCACCACTTCCTCTGGCATCTTTAAAATAACATCATAATAGACCATGCTACAAAGATCAGAGTGAAAAACAGAGCTCAACATACAAAATGACATCATTGCCATCATGAGCAGGGTCCAAGTCATGTGGCTACGGTTGCACGCTGCAGTTATACAGGGTCTTGATGAGGTCACACCTTGAGCATTGTGTGCAGTTTTGGTCTCCTAGTCTGAGGAAGGACACACTTACTATTGAGGGAGTCCAGCAAAGGTTCACCAGAATGATTCCTGAGGTGACAGAACCGACATACAAAGAAAAACTGGATCGACTGGTTTTGTACTCACTGGAATTTATAAGAATGAGAAGGAATCTCATAGAAACATATAACATCCTAATGGGATTGGACAGGCTGGATATGGGAAGAATGTTCCTGATATTGGGGAAGTCCAGAAGTAGTGGTCGCAGTCTAAAGATAAGATGTAAGCCATTTAGGACTGCTGTGAGGAAGAATTTCTTCACACAGAGAATTATGAACCTGCGGAATTCTCTGCCACAGAAAGCTGTTGGGTCAGTTCATTAGATATATTTAAGAGGGAGCTAGATGTGGACCCTTACGGCTAAGGGGATCAAGGGATATGGAGAAAAAGCAGGAATGGAATACTGAGATTACATGATCAGCCATGATCATATTGAATGGCGGTGCAGAATCGAAGGGTTGAATGGTCGATGCCTGCACCTATTTTCAGTGTTTCTATGTTTCTATTTCAACAGAGCAAGTGCCAGAACATAATCTTGTACTGAGGCTGCAATATTGGAAAGCCTGCAGAAGACATTTAAGGCAATAAAAAAGCAATCTAAAACAAAAGTTAAGCTCAGAGACTAATGGAAGAAAATGTTTCAAAGAATTTTAATATTGTAATACGATCAGAACATTAATGGTTTAAGCCACCATTTCAGTGCAAAGAGTTATTAAACTGCAACCACTGATTTTTCTTAAAGTGTGTGTATTGTCATTATCACCAGGAAAGGTAAGATGTTAATTTTGTTCATGAAGAAATGGGAAAACTCCATCTTAACGTTTTTGCAGCTAAAGGAGGGAAGCTCCAGAAGGTGAGAACCTACCTATTTTTTAGGAAAGTATTGGGAAAATTCCCAATAATCAGTATGGTTGATACAGAATAGGAATTTAGAAGAATTTGAAGCTTAAAAGTAGTAAAACACCGCAGGATTGTTATAATAAACATTGTAATGGTTTATTGGAAGAATGCCAGTGGCATTTATTGATTGCAGAATCATTAAATCTTTCAGGGGAAAAAAGAATAGAACAGCACTGACATGCTACAGATGTAAAACAGCTTTAAAAGATTATGCATGAATAACCACATTAGGAAGAAATGGCAGGAGAAATAACATAACCATCAAACTTTAATGCCAGAGACGGGGCAAACAAATACATGGGATTGGATATCTTACTTAAATAATTTCTTAAGATTGATTCAAAATTAAATATCATATATTAAGTTGAACAAGGAAAAATACTATTGCATTCAATGGTACCTATGACAGATGATGTTATAAATCTCCAAAATCTCACAGAAGGCACAGATAGTCTTGAAGAATAGCAAGCCGCTTTTGATAACTACTTCAATCTGACAACAAACATGGATCAACATTCTTGGATAAAACAAGATTGAACAGAATAATTCACATCCAGGAGATAATTTCTTCAATGAACTCTATTGATTAGTGGAGAACTGTGGATCATTGAAAAAGAATTCATGAGATACAGCATTGTTGTTGGTATTATTAATGAGTGTCCATTTTATTGCAGTCAAGGAAGATTTGGCTTTGGAGAAAGGTATTCGAATTGTGATAGAAGAAGAAACTGGGAAGGTTCAAAGTCAAATCTTGAGAGGAGAAAAGGCAAACTTATCTCTGTAAACAACTTAAACAATTCACTTTATCAAGTATAAACACTCTTCAGGCATACGGGACAAGCCAGCGTGCATTATGGGCCAAACAGCAGGTATAATGACAGACAACATCTCCATTGTGGCAAGGAATCCCAAGTCCTGTCCCAAAACATGATATTTCTCATTTTTGCAGGTCTGGCTGTAATTCGTGCAAGTCTGGCTCTTGTAGCCAGTTAGCCAGTTAAATGGCCAGCTGCTTCTACTGAAATCAAATTCCAGAGGCAATGCTGTCTGGAATCTGAAGTGGGGAAGGTAGACCTGGTAAAAACAGTATGTTCTTGGTGCATTTCCTTTTGGAAAGCAAGAGTACCTCTTGAACAGCTGAGGTACTCTGTACGTATGGTCCCAGGAGACCTTGGGTTTGGCGATCTGGGAACTTTGAGGGTGGGGCGTTAGGTATCCTTTGGATGGAGAGCTCAGCTGTTCTTTGGGACTCTCAACTCAGAAAAGGTTGTGTTAAAGGTGTATAAAAAACATTAGGGCTGTCCAAAGTTTCAAGAGATGTCAATAAGTGTCAACATGTCAAGAAATAATTAGAGTGTCATATGCTTCAATAACTTTCAAAATGAATATTTATGATTAAAGATGCCTTTCCCTTGAGTGCTGTTCACAATATAGAAATGGAACTATATGTTTTCTTCTATGTGCATGAATAACTGTGGACATTCAATGAGCTGACACCCAGATGAAGGGCGATAGGGTGGTGGGTAAGTGCTAACTTGACGCTTGAGGGGCCATGAGAATCGGTAGAGGACATTGGGTGACATAAGTTATCATGGGAGTGTGTAGGCTTGAGGGGGAGTGAGGGCCATATGAGTGGCAAGAAATGGAGGAACGTTTTAGATTTCTCCACATTTGGAGAGGTGAGATACCCCTGTGTATTTAGTCCCACAACAAACTTAGTGAAGGCAAGAAACCGTTACAGAAATATAAGGGAACCTTTGGGATTGTGAAAAGGCATGTTCGTGTCTTAAACTTGGCAAAGTTGTCAAGAAACTATGTTGTCATTCATATTCCAAAATTTGCTAGATTCTGGAAAATTTCTATTGGACTGGAAAGTAACAATTGTAACTCTTCTATTCAAGAAGGAAGGGAGATAGGTAACAGGTGACTGTGAGACAGTTAGCTTGATGTCAGTCACAAAGAAGGTGTTAGTTTTCATCATTAAGTAGATTATAGCTAGACTCTTAGAAAAAAGTCCAGATTATGGCAAGCAGTTGACATAACTTTGTGAAGGGGAAGAGACGTTTGACCAAAGTTTTTGAAGCAGTAGCATGCATTGTAGATAGATGCATTGTACTTGGATTTCCAGAAGACATTTATCAAGGTGCCACATAACAGATTCTTGTGCAAAGTAGGAGCTCATCCTGTTGGGGTTAACATATAAGCATGGTTAGAAGGTTAGCTGACTGACAGAAAATAAGGACTATGCATTAATGGGTCTGTCTGATTGGCAGGATGTGATGAATGGGCTTGCCTGGGGTATGTGCTGGAGTCTCAGCTTTTTACAATTTAAACTTATTACTTAGATGAGGGATGTGAAAGTAGTTATCTTTTCAAATGACACAAATCTATGCAAGAAAGCATGTTATGAAAAAGACTTGATAGTGCTGCAGCTGAAAATGTGTTGCTGGAAAAGCGCAGCAGGTCAGGCAGCATCCAAGGAACAGGAGAATCGATGTTTTGGGCATGAGCCCTTCTTCAGGAATGAGGAAAGTGTGTCCAGCAGGCTAAGATAAAAGGTAGGGTGCAAAATTTGCACCCACACCTCCCCCCTTACTTCCCTCCAAGGCCCTAAGTGTTCCTTCCATATCCATCACAAATTCACGTACACCTCCACACACATCATTTACTGCATCCGCTGCACCCGATGTGGCCTCCTCTATATTGGGGAGACAGGCCGCCTACTTGCGGAAT
>NC_057741.1:8825435-8878341 GCF_004010195.1 Chiloscyllium plagiosum
TCTTTTCTGAATCCTTTCAAGTTTCACAACATCTGTCTGATAGGAAGGAGACCAGAATTGCATGCAATATTCCAACAGTGGCCTAACCAATGTCCTGTACAGCCGCAACATGACCTCCTAACTCCTGTACTCAATACTCTGACCAATAAAGGAAAGCATAACAAATGCCTTCTTCACTATCTTATCTACCTGTGACTCCACTTTCAAGGAGCTATGAACCTGCACTCCAAGGTCTCTTTGTTCAGCAACACTCCCTCGGACCTACCATTAAGTATATAATTCCTGCTAAGATTTGCTTTCCCAAAATGCAGCACCTCACATTTATTTGAATTAAACTCCATCTGCCACTTCTCAGCCCATTGGCCCATCTGGTCAAGAGCCTGTTGTAATCTGAGGTAACCATCTTCGCAGTCCACTACACTTCCAATTTTGGTGTCATCTGTAAATTTACTAACTGTACCTCTTATGCTCGCATCCAAATCATTTATGTAAAAGACAAAAAGTAGTGGACCCAGCACCAATCCATGTGGCACTCCACTGGTCACAGCCCTCCAGTCCGAAAAACAACCCTCCACCACCACCCTCTGTCTTCTACCTTTGAGCCAGTTCTATATCCAAATGGTTAGTGCTCCCTGTTTTCCATGAGATCTAACCTTACTAATCAGTCTCCCATGGGGAACCTTGTCGAACACCTTACTGAAGTCCATATAGATAACATCTACCGCTCTGCCCTCATCAATCCTCTTTGTTACTTCTTCAAAAAAGCTCAATCAAGTTAGTGAGACATGATTTCCCACGCACAAAGCCATGTTAACTATTCCTAATCAGTTCTTGCCTTTTCAAATGCATGTACATCCTGTCCTTCAGGATTCCCTCCAACAACTTGCCCATCACCGACATCAGGCTCACTGGTCTATCTTCCTTGGCATGTCCTTACCACCCTTCTTAAACAGGGTTTAAAATTTGACTTGATTTGATTTACTATTGTCACATGTACCTAGGTCTAGTGAAAAGTGTTGTTTTGCGTGTAGTATAGGCAAATCATACCATACAAAGTGTATAAGGGTAATAGAACAGGAATACAATGTTACAGCTGTAGAGAAGATGCATGAAGAGCGAGGTGAACATTAAATTTGAAATTTAAGAAGTCTATTCAGAAGTCTAATAACAGCGGGGAAGAAGCTGTTCTTAAATCTTCTGGTCTTTGTTTTACATCTTTTGTATCTTCTGCCAGACAGAAGAGGTTTGAAGAGATTATAACCAGGGCAGGAGCAATCTATGGTTTGGAGATGCCAATGTTGGACTGGTGTGTACAAAGTTAAAAATCACACAACACCAGGTTATAGTCCAACAGCTTTAATTGGAAGCACACTAGCTTTCGGAGCAACGCTCCGATAGCTAGTGTGCTTTAAATTAAACCTGTTGGACTATAACCTGGTGTTGTGTGATTTTTAACTATGATTTTGTTGGCTGCCTTTCTGAAATGTTTTGATCTCCTTCTTTAAGGAAAGATGTAATTCAGACCAAATTCACTAGATTGATACTTAGAATGAGTGGCTTGTCTTATGAGAATAAATTGGATAGACTGGGTTTTTTTCCCATTAGAGTTTAGAAGAGTGAGAGGTGACTTGATTGAAGTATAAACGATCATGAATAGTCTTGGCAAGGGGGACATGGAAAGGATGTTTCCTCTTAAGAGTGAGTCCAGAACTAGTTCGCACTGTTTTAAAATTTGGGGTAACCATGTTGGGAAAGAAATTAGGATTTTTTTTAACCTCAGATGGTTGTCTGACTTTGGAAGTCTCTGCCTCAAAATCAAAAATCACATGACACCAGGTTATAGTCCAACAGGTTTATTTGAAACTGCAGGCAGTTTGTTCACCCCAGTCCGACACTGGCACATTCACATCTGCCTCAAAAGGCGGCAGGGGCAGGGTTATGGAATATTTTTTAAGGCAGTGTTAGAGGGACTCTTGATAAGCAAGAGAATCATAGTTCATCGGGGAGATGGGAATGTGGAAGCACAAACACATCAACATGGTCTTATTAAATGCTGCAACAGGGTGGAATGCCATTCGAAAGAAACATTGTTAGCCACTTCAGAGTGACTACTTACTTAAAAGGATTTGTGATGCATGATTGATTGCCCAAAATATCATTTTTATAATGGGATGCCTATTGATGAACACATCCAGCTGCCTATTGAATGGAAATATTTATTGATATAAAGGATTATAAAAGTAAAGTTATCATAATCATAGAGTCATGATTTGGAGATACCGGTGTTGGACTGGGGTGTACAAAGTTAAAAATCACACAGCACCAGGTTATAGTCCAACAGGTTGTGGGCACAACCACCTGATGAAGGAGCGGCGCTCCGAAAGCTAGTGCTTCCAATTAAACCTGTTGGACAATAATCTGGTGTTGTGTGATATTTTACATAATCATAGAGGACCATGCTCTCTTTATAGACAGATAATGGGTGGTGAGTTTAACCAAACGGTGACCGCACCTCAAGTGAGAGGTGAGGTTGAGAAGGTGGGGCCTTCATGGTGACCTCAGCCAGAACATGAATTAAACCCAAACTGAGAACTTACTCTGCATCACAAACCAGCCATTGGAGCTATCTGATCTCCACAAATGATGATACACTAAATTAAAACAATAGTTTTCATATAGGGTTATTTGAAGCAATTCCAATGCTTTGGATTTCTTTGTCACAACTGGAGTGACATCAATTGATTGATAATTTGTTTCCTGTCCGGATGACTGCTGAGTAAGGGCCATGCTGGATAACAGGTGAATTCTCTTGGAATAGACCATACAGCACGGAAATAGACCCTTCAGTCCAACTCATCCATGCCGAACAAGCTTCCCAAACTAAATTCGACCCTCTTGCCTGTGTTTGGCCCATATCCCTCTAAACCTTTCCTATTCATGTACCTATTCAAATGTCTTTTAAATGTTGCAACAGTACTTGCATCGCCCTCTTCCTCTGGCAGTTATTCCACATATGAACCATCTTCTGTGTGAAAAGAAATTGCCCCTCATGTCACTTTTAAATCTTCCTCCTCTCACTTTAAAAATATCTCCTCTTGTTTTGAACTCCTTGACTCTTGGGAAAAGACCTTTGCTTATCTATGCCCCTTATGATTTTATAAACCTCCATAAGGTCACCTCTCAATCTCCTATGCTCCATTGAAAAAAAATCCCAGCCTATCCAACCTATACTTATAACTCAAACCCTTCAGTCCCAGTAACAGGATGATGGGTGGAGGATATGGAGTTGATCCTGAGTTGGAATAGGGAATAAACAAACCCATGAGATTGATTGACAGCATATGGAATATGAAGGATCATGGGAGATGGGTGGATTACCATGGATGTTTTCTGGGATCATGGAGGATATGTAGATGGGCATAAGGTGGCAAGGAGGTGTGAGGGGCCATGGGGATAGGCCTAGAGACATAGGTTACAATGAATGGGGCATGGAGCATGAAGGGAATGAGAGGAGAAAATAGGATGTTTTATAATTTATCTCTATTTTAAAACTTTGAACACAATACTGGAGCCCTGAGGCAGGTGCTCCACTCAATCTACCTCAGGAACTGACAGCTTCTTCAGCTATTCCTGGGCTGTTCATCCCAACTCCCAAATTTAGCCTGACAGGCCAAAAATTAGAACTGGGAGTGGCCATTTCTAATGATCAGGTAAGCTGAGCTAGAATTTTGCCTGATTTTGTGCACCCAACTTGGGAACAAACCACAGAGTTAGCTGTGGAACAAAAAGTCTCATGGTTTGAAAAAGAAAGTCTCAAGAGCAGTGCCTGCTGTTAAAAAAAAGAATCCGACAGTTGTAAAAGCATATGTCACTTTCAGACAATGTGCGGAAGTAGAACACAGTTTCAGAACAGCAAAAAGCCAAATACTTACTCATACAATTAGGTTAATGTAGAACACCCTCCAGCAGAAGAGATGTCCAAGGCACTCCTAGGAGTTGTTGGTGAACAGACCAACTCAAATTTGGCAGACCTTGTATATGTTAATGAACATTCCCCTATTTTAACCCTGATACAGGCACGGGTGTCAGTGTCCCAATCAGATTAAAATTCCATGGTTGAAGAAAGAGATGACAGAAATTACATGGTGCAGGTGGAACAACTCTTAATAGTAAGAGGATGCTACAAGTTAAACTGCAACATGGAGTGTAAGACCAATGAAAATATGTGTGCGGTTTACAGCCAACATGTCTCACTTTTGTGCATTCAGACATGCCTTGACTTCAATGTCCTTAAGATAGCTTAAATTCATGAAGTTCCAAGAAAACAGCTGGTTAAAAGACAGGCCAATGTCAGCTACCTGTCAAGTAGCAACTGGTGCCGGATTTCACTGGGCTTCCCAGCTCATGGGGAATCTAAAATGGAGGAGGAATCTTTTGTGATTGCCCATGTTAGCATAAGAGAATTGTTTCCAACTGTCAACAGGACAGAAGCTGCAGAAGTTGTGGAAATGTTTTCTATTCCTGTCATCACTGAAGAAAATTTGGAAGACAAAAATCAGTAAAGTTTGCAGATGCAGAGATCAAGAATGAGTTGCACAAGCCATTAGAGTTCATTAAGGAAATTCTGTCAGAAGTTGCCACATAGCAACACTCAACAAATTGGTCCAGCTGATTTGACTTTATTGCCAGATAATGAACTAATACAAGTTCAAGAGCAGAGCTTCAAACGTTTGACTTTTAAAGTAACTGTTATGCAGATAATGCCAAGTAAACAGCAATCTTCCAGTAACATAATTGCAGATATAAAATTGTCTAGTTCACCAGAAAGGCATCCAAAGAGAATGAATGAAGACATTCAAGCTCTTTTCCAGTTGAAGTAAATAGCTTACATACTTCAAAACAGATATATCAGCAGATTGAGAAAAAGGACTTGTTGAACAAAGTAGAGATAAGGCGCATGTGGCTTCATGGAAGTCAGACCAGAATCCATAGACTGAAGTCAAAGGCAGACCAATTATTAAGTCCGAAGATAATGTGTTCTATAAGAAATGGTGAAATCTCCAGATCACCTGAATTTGTGAAGTCAGGGATGTAGGGAGAGATGGGGCTTGATAATACTTGAATGTAAATATTATGGATGGGGACATTGTCTGTGGGGGAGATGTTAAGTAAGCTAATGGGAGTTCTGAACGTGTTAATATTGAAGCTGTATTAAGCTCCACCTTCCTGTCTCAGGCAACTGTCTGTGTGGAGTTTGCACATTCTCCCCGTGTCTGTGTGGGTTTCCTCGGTTTCCTCCCACAGTCCAAAAATGTACAGGTTAGGTGAATTGGCCATGCTAAATTGCCTGTAGCGTTAGGTGAAGCGGTAAATGTAGGGGAATGGGTCTGGGTGGGTTGCTCTTCTGAGGGTCGGTGTGGACTTGTTGGGCTGAAGGGCCTGTTTCCACACTGTAAGTAATCTAATCTAACCTGATGATGTCATACAGTCATTGGATGGAAAAAGTGGTTGAATACAAGGGCTTCATCAACACTGAAGAGTCATCACTAATGCCTGATAGATTTATAATTAAGCCTAAACAGTCAATGGAATTTATACCATTTTACACAACAAGACAATGTCTTGTTGTGTAAAAGAAGTGCTTCTTCTTGTTAAGATTCAATAGTGACTTATTTTCTAACATTGCTATTATATAGACCCTTAGATTTAGCATAGAAAGACAGTTTAGTGGTTGCTGTCTACACTAAACAGAAGCTGTCAGTGGTATCACAAAATATGATAGCAGTCATATATAATAGCAAGCCCTGATTTCTTGTCTTGTCCAAAGCCTGATGTGGCAGTATGGCCCCATACACACTCCCAAACAAGTTACATAGCCACTTACCTTGCTCCAATATAGAGATAGAGATGCCTGTGATCCCTTAGGGATAATGGCTAATCATGTATCCTATCCAATTAACAAATAGATAAATCACTGTCCATGCATTCATAATTTTCAAGTTTAAATTCCCTGTGAACATCATCCCTGGGGAAAATATTAAATAACAGAGTCACGATATATCCAGACCTTGTTGAAAAAAAAGCTACACAAATTGATCATTATCAACTTGATCAGAAGTCACATGACACCAGGTTATAGTACAACAGGTTAACTTGAAATCACAAATGCTCAGAGACCATAAGACCATAAGACCATAAGACATAGGAGTGGAAGTAAGGCCATTCGGCCCATCGAGTCCACTCCGCCATTCAATCATGGCTGATGCGCATTTCAGCTCCACTTACCAGCGTTCTCCCCGTAGCCCTTAATTCCTCGAGACAACAAGAATCTATCAATCTCGGCCTTGAAGACATTTAGCGTCCCGGCTTCCACTGCACTCCGTGGCAATGAATACCACAGGCCCACCACTCTCTGGCTGAAGAAATGTCTCCGCATTTCTGTTCTGAAACGACCCCCTCTAATTCTAAGGCTGTGTCCACGGGTCCTAGTCTCCTCGCCATGTATTATTTTGTACGTCTCTATTAAGTCTCCCCTTAATCTTCTAAACTCCAACGAATACAATCCCAGTATCCTCAGCCATTCCTCATATGTTAGACCTGTCATTCCAGGGATCATCCGTGTAAATCTCCGCTGGACACGTTCCAGTGCCAGTATGTCCTTCCTGAGGTGTGGGGACCAAAACTGGACACAGTACTCCAAATGGGGCCTAACCAGAGCTTTATAAAGTCTTAGTAGTACATCTCTGCTTTTATATTCCAACCCTCTTGAGATAAGAGACAACATTGCATTCGCTTTCTTAATCACGGACTCAACCTGCATGTTTACCTTTAGAGAATCCTCGACTAGCACTCCCAGATCCCTTTGTGCTTTGGCTCTATTAATTTTCTCCCTAGCCTGTAATAAAAATACAAAAAAAATTCTGTTCTGGATGAAACTTGATGCTTGTTAAAGAGCTTATAAATAATAGATCACAAAGTTTTCAAAATATGCTGTACTAAATAATTGCCATTTGACTGTGCTGACTGATTCCTGTCTTGTTCTCTATCATTTGGTTGCTGTAATACATAAACTAATCTTTTTCCAGAATCACTCCACATCAATACCTCTCAATATCTATGATAATCGCTTTGTGTTTTGTTTCACAGATGTGTTGGCTTTGGCAGCTGCCATAAAGGATTTGACTATTTCAACACGTAAGGCCCGTACTGCTCTCTGGTGTGCGTTGCAGATGATCTTGCCAAAATGTTTCCTGGGGACTGTAGTCAAGCAAGTTGAAATTGAAAAGGCATTAAAACAACTTGGTCAGGGGAGTGCTACTGTCAAAAATGATGACAAGAGACTTGCTGAAGAGAAAATTGTGGAAAAGTCTGAATCTGACCTTGCTGGACATGCATCAATAAAAATGGAAATTGATTGTAAGAGAGAAGTGTGTTGAAAAAGCAACAGCTTAAATGCAACTGCGTTCTATTCTGTGAGTTCTGCTATGGAATATGTCAAACTGTGGATGAAGTGTTTAAAGCACTGTTGCGTATCTGTTTGCGTTGTATGAACTTCTAGGATTAATGATGAGCCACGTTTTTTTAAAAAAAAAGCTTGCCGAAATTTGAAATTAACCTTGTAATCTAAATGGTAAGGGCAAGTTGATTACCTGAGAAGAGAGGAGGAATGATGTGGAACAATGTTATTTGGTTATCAGTTTTTGAAAACAATGAAATTTGATCTTAGTACAAGTGTGAAATTTTGATCACCATTTCTATAAGATCCTGACACTACATTTGTGCTGTAAGAAGTAATTTCAGCTGCATCAGGATATTGACAAACTTATTTCTATTTGAAACTGGCTTTGGTATGTGTTAATATCACTAGATAGTAACCAGGCTGTTCAGGAGATTGCATCACATCTTATGCAGAAGAGGGGAGAAACCAAATAATTGTTTTTTTTTAGTACTGAAACAAGATTTTGAATTTTTGTGAATGAAGTAATTATTAGTGAAGAATGAACCACTGTGGCACTACTAAGGGAGTAGAGTACTGTTGCAGTTTTATGTAGCACCCATTTCGACCTGATTTTGACATGTTGGAGAACTGTCGAGAACTACAGTCGTTTGCCTTTTTAGTTTCTAAATTGCAATATAATTTCTATTGCGTTGAGTTTATTCAAAAAGCCAATCAATGAAGCAAGTTCTTTTCTTTTATGCTTTGTGGTTATGTAGAATATTTCTTAATTAAATTTTAAATTATGAAATATTATTGAAAACTAAAATGTTCCATTCTGAGGAATATTAATAAATGTCATTAAACCTGTTTAACTGGGGATTAATACAATAAGATCAACTAACACTGAACTGGTTTAAAAATAAGTAATGGTGCTAAAATGGCTAGCCTATCTTCATATTTGATCCTCTCCTTTCTTATTACACTCTTTGTTATCCTCTGTTTGCTTTTGTATCCTTTCCAATCTTCTGATTTCCCACTGTTCTTAGCCACTTTATAGGATCTCTCTTTTTCTTTAATACATTTCCTGACTTCCTTTGTCAGCCAAGGTTGTCTAATCCCTCCCCGGTTAATCTTTCTTTTCTTGGGAATGAACCTCTGTACAGTGTCCTCAATTATACCTACAAACTCCTGCCATTTTTGCTCTACTGTCTTCCCGGTTAGCCTCTGCTTCCAGTCTATTTTAGTCAGTTCCTCTCTCATGCCCTCATAATTACCTTTATTCAACTGTAACACCATTAAATCCGATTTTGCCTTCTCCCTTTCAAACTCCAGACTGAACTCTATCATATTATGGTCGCTACTTCCTAAGGGTTCCCTTACTTTAAGATCTTTTATAGAGTCTGGTTCATTGCAAAGCACTAGGTCCAGAATAGCCTGCTCTCTTGTGGGCTCCATGACAAGCTGTTCCAAAAAGCACTGCTCCTTCATCACATGCGCTCTGAAAATATCTGTTTTCAAATAAACCTGTTGAACTATGACCTGTTGTCATGTGACTTCTGACATTGTCCACCCCAGTCCAACACCAGCACCTCCACATCATGATTATTAACTAGGACTACATTATGCAATGACACAAATTATTAAAATTAACACAATTTCAGGAAAATCAGCTAATGATTTTCCACTCTTTAAAAAACTTAGTCAATGAAAACCATGAGCACCTCGTCCCCAATGTTGCAATAAACTCTTGCACCCTGAGAAGTTTGAATATTTAGCACTGAAGATGAAAATTTGTGCTCTGCTTGCATTAACCCACTAAGCAGCACAACAATTCAAAGCCCTTGTTACAGACTGTCTGCTTCATTGCATTAGCTCACCGAACTCTCACCTCCCTAAAAGCATAAGAAGCACCCACCGGATAACTGTCTATGCTACAACAGTGAGCATACAATAACTTAATAACACGCTTCACATAATTTCTCACTATTTCCTCACAAGAACTGGTGATTCATTCACGCACAAATGCACTGAAGGTTCAAGAGTGTTGGAGACCAGAAAGCTGTTCAGTCTTAGGCTGCAGTTAGAATACTGAATGGACTCACAAACGCTTAACATTCGCTTGTACCTATGTTTTTGTTTTTGCCACTGTTTACCTATTATTTACTTATCTATGCTACTTAACTCTGTGATCTGCCTGTTTGCTCACAAGACAAAGCTTTTCACTGTGCCTCAGTACACATGACAATACATTCAATTCAATTCATTTCAATTCAGAGGACCCTGTGGTGCTGACAATTAACAACTTCCTACTACTGGACAAGCAGACACAGAAGTAGCACAGCTTTGTCAGAGGCACTAGGCAAATGTTGAAGCAATCTACTGGTGTTGGTTGTACTATGCTGCCTCTGGTATGCAAACATCTACCTGCTTCCATGGACAGACTGAGCCCCCACAGTGTATATTGGATATACACTCAGATCTACACTCGGTTGCTTTAACCATTGGTACACACCACCAGTAACAATGAGACGGGGGAAGAGGTACCTTGACTTCACTCCAAATGCCCCTTCCTCACAAGGAGATAAGGTGGTGCCAGTAGGTGGCCAGCCGGAGGAAGAACAGGCCCTCTGCCAAAGATTCAATCAGAATACTTCAGAGAGGTGCAAGGCCTTCTACCTACACCCTGTCTGTTATTGTCAACTCTGCTGGAGTTAAAGCCAAGGAGCCTGCACCTGATGCTGGCGGGACACACACATAGAAAGTCGGGGTCCACTAGCAACAAATTCCACTGGCAGCACTTAGACAGAACTCTTAGGCTAACAAGTGCCACAGTATTGCAGATTTCCTCCACTCCAGCTGCAGGACTTGGGACTGCACCTAGACCTAGCGAGAAGTAAAGGTAGAAGAGGACTTCATAGGCACATATAAGCAACATGGGTGACATTTCATTGGAAATACGTTCTCATATTTGTAAAGATATGCCCACTTTTCATCATCAGCTGTGTGAGTTAATGTCATTTTGGCTGCAACTACAAGAATTAAGCTGCCACAGCTAGCCATCCTAATGCTCCTTCATGTCGAATCCTGTCTGAACAATACTTATCTTGTCCATAGTACCCATATCATATCGAATCATGTAAAGGCTTCCAAATATTTGTAACCTTAAGGTTATTAAACTGGATGAACTGTAGAGAAAGATCAGCTGAATTTGCAGTTCAAATTACAAAAGGAATGTTGTTCCCATCTTGACATATCACACCCTATGTGAGCTGCTTTCTCTTTCCCTGGAAGGAGACAAAGGGAGAGATTGAGTGGGGTGAAAGTGGCTGGCACAGCTATTAGTGCTGATGCAGGTAGAGGAAAGTTAATAGCCTGGGGTGTTGTGGTGGGTTACAGCAAATATAGCAAGATGCTGCATGATAGATGCAACTGGGAGGTGGTGCAGTTGCAGAGATAGAATGAGTATGGGTTAACAGAGAGAAAGTGATGGTATGTACTTTCACAGAGTGGTGAAGGTGATTGTTCTTCTTGCAATATTGCTGGGTGTTTCTCTAGAACATTGACTGGAGTGTAGGAGGTTGAGAGGTGACCTTATAGACGTTTATAAAATCATGAGGGTAGAGATAAGGTGAATGGCAGATGTCTTTTCCCTAGGGGGAGAGATTTCAAGATTGGGGGCTATATTTTACAGTAAACAGAGAAAGATTTAAAAATGACAGGAGGGGCAATTTCTTTTCACAGAGGGTTGTTTGTGTCTGGAATGAACTTCCAGAGGAAGTGATGGTTGCAGGTGCAATTACAATATTTAAAAGATATTTAGACAAGTAGTTGAATAAGAATTGCTTGGAAGGATGTGGGCCAAGTGCAGGCAGGTGGGACTAGTTTTGTTTGGTATTATGTTTGGCATGGACTGGTTGGATTGAAGGATCTATTTCCGTGATGTCTGGCTCTATGACTCTATAACTCTGCGCTGACCTGTTGGTAAATTTGGGCCATTCTGGCAGGATCTGGCATCCTCTGATAATCCTGAGGAAGGATAGGATGAGAGAGGCATAGTGCATATGTAATGGGAGGGGTTTCAGAAGGTAGTATGAGAAAACCCCTTAGGGCTCCCAGAGCAAATGTCTCCATGAAACTCAGTAGAAATGACACTTAACTGATTTCTGGTTAAATCGTTTCCAGAAGAAGATATAAAAAGGCTTGTGTTAAGATATATTTTTTAAGCTGTTGCTGTTTGGTTGTGTTAGGAATATTTCTATTAATCTAATATTTCACAACCTCATCAATAACAACACAATGAGTTTTCCTGTAGCATTTCATCTTTCATTGTGTACTATATTGTTTAAAGGAAGAAGAGGAAGTAGACAGGTATACATCCTGTCACTGGTGTCTCGGTGCGCTCAGTTCAATCTATGCCAATTTGCAAGGGAGGCCACTGCATAGTTCTGTAACAAACTTCAATGTGACTGCAAACTGTCTCTTTTGTAGGGAGGTCAGTGCCACTGGCTGTCAAGGTAACATCTGTTCTTAACTTCCATGCTTCAAGATTTTTCCAGGCTACCACTGCAGACATCAGCAACATAAGGTAATCAGTTGTTCAAAGATGCATTGTTAGCTTGAGGGAGAGATTTTACAAGCAAAATGCGAGGTTGATGTAATTTTACAGCGAAGATGGATTTCTGTAGGTCAAGGGAATGATCGATTGCATCTGTTTGGTGCTTCATGCTCCGTTGCATAATGATATTACCATCATAAATTGGAAGGAATTCCATTATGTATAAATAAAAAGACATGTTTATATAGCACATTTCACAACCTTGCATGATCCTCTGATTTTGGACATCCCTACAAGTGAAAATATTTTCTCTACACCTAACCCATTCATTTTTTAAACACGAGGTCAGTTTTCGAGGGAAAACAACCTCAACCCATTTAGCTTTTCCTGATTAGTATACCCTCTCAATTAGTTATTTGGTCAGAATTTGAGTATTGTCAAGTAAAGAAATTTTTTCACACTTTTTATCTTTCACTCATCAGGACAATTCATAATAAATGTCAAAGTTAAAAAAGAAACAATATTTATGCCATATGAAAGAAGTGTGTTGATTGTCAGGCAAGTGTGTGCTATGATGATGACTAACTGCAAGTACAATGTGGTATTTGAATTTTAGTGTCAGAGTGATGCCAGGTATGTAGGCTATATGTACTAAAGAATAATCTTACAGGTTGTTCTGTTATAATAGGCATTTCATTAATGTGAATTCGCTATAACACGATTGATGAATTGAAGTCACTGTTTCTAAAGTGCAAACGTTTAAAGTGTGTATTGATTATAACGTGATTCAGGCCCCATTAGTTTCAATGGTGCTGCTATTACACGATTTTCTTATAACATGGGATTGCATGAGAACGGAACTATTGCATTATAGTAGAACCATCTGTATGTGTCAAACATGCTAGGTGTTTGCAACAAGCAAGCAACTGACTGTACCTAACCAGCGATGATCATGAAACTTAAAACACAGTGTCCACCATTCAATATAATTCTGCATTTGGACATATTTGCTGAATACACCTCAGTATGCAAAGAATTACACTGACAATCAAGTTAGGATTATCAGTCAGGCTTGTATTTTGAACACTTTTATATACTGGATGTTATATCTATGAATACACAGGGCACTGCTGTTTGTTGTCAGAAAGAATGTGTCACACTGCACCTGTTTCAACTTAACAAAATAGGTGACAACTGTTTATTTGTTAATTTCTCAAGGCAATGTCCTGACCAATTAGGATCAACCTGCCTGGGTTAGAATTTAAATGACGCAGAGCAGTTAACTGCCAATCATCATTAATTGGTACATTCTTCATGGAAACCCCTTTACCAATCAGTCCGTCAGCACCCCCCTGTCATACATGATCGCTGTGATGAGCCGCAATGTAGACAGCACTTTTTGCAACAATGCAGATCCTGGGGAAAAGGAATGTCATCTGTTGCCAACAAAAATTGTATGTTTGACAACATGCTTTCATGTTCTCGTTATTGAAATGAAGAAGTTCAAGCTACAGTCTGCCTAGGAGTCAGCATGAAGGATGGAATGGCATTTGATGTGAAGAGTGTTTTGGGTAAATGAACAGAAGGTTGTGAGTGAAAGGTTTGGGGTTAAACAAGTACCTACTGACTGTCAAGTGTTTGTGTAAGTGTAGCAGATTCATAATGTGCATCTAAGCATGAGCACAGAATTGTAAGTTTATAAATTTCAAGCCATCTATTAATGCAATGATTTATTACCTTACCTTGGTTGACATGGTCACTGAAGTGTGACATTGATTCTCAATGCATGAAATGTTGTAATGACTAGTCACCCCCTGCTCCTGAAGTGGCCATTATTGAAGAAAGCCGCCTTCCTTGCCTGACTTGCTACACAAGAATGAAGAATTATCTATCTTCTTATGATCCTCATAGATACTTTGTTACCAAATGACATGCTGTTTCCATAATGGGAGCTCTCACTGTGACTCTTCATGTTGCTATTGTCATCTAAATCCTAGACAATGTCCTTTCTGAAATCCTTCATGAGCTCTAACTTATAAAGATTCTCAGTGCCAGGTACATTATGATGATGTCACTGTTCCTCAGGAGACATGGTTAGCAAATGTAAGGTCTGACAAATGTTTTCGACATGCCATTGGCTGCATTTTCCCTCTTCCTGGAGGTGTCAAGAAGAGATGCTCCTTCCTACCCACTGTTTAACCAACTGAATGCAGGGTATGAAGATCCATGAGGGACTTCCTTGACTCAACAAAAATTAAGGTTCTCAAGTGGTCAATTAACAGCCAGTTAAGGGCCTTGACTCACCACCGTTTCAATGGCTGGTTTCCCATTTGCTGATTGGCTAGCAACTTCAGGATAGGTGGGACTGTACACTCAAGGCCTGTAACTTACTGCTAAGCCAAGTGTCACCTTGTAACAAACTGATGAATTCACGACTTGATGGTGAGGTTTTCAATTTAGTCATCATTGAGCATGCTCAGACCCACAGTTGGACTAAAAACCAAAAAACTGCAGACCATGTTACTTCCCCAGATGACAAAACCTGAGAATAAGCGGTTACACATTTAAGACACAGATGAAGGGATAAATTTCTACTCTCAGAGAGATGTAAGTCTATGGAATTCTATACTCCAGAGGGCTGTCGAGGCTGAGTCATTAAGCATACCCAAAGTTGAGATAGACAATTGTTTAAACAGTAAGGGAATCAAGAATTATAAGGAAAAGATAGGTCAGTGGAGTTCAGGATTATCATGATCGAATTGAATGACAGAGCAGATTCAAAGGGCTGAACGATCTAGTGGTGCTCCTAAACCTTATTCGAAAGGTGTGGCACTGGAAAAGTACAGCAGGTCAGGCAGCATCAGAGGAACATGAGAATTGATATTGACTCTGATCTCCAGCAGCTGTAGTTCTCACTTTCTCCTATATCTTATAGTCTTGCCTAATACCAAGAACCAGCTGAGGGTATAAAGAATATTTTATTTCATAAGTCTAACCTCGATCAACATGACAAACACTCCACACCAATTATGTTTAAATTACAGCTCAATGATAATGCATATTCATTACCAAGAGGTGTAACGCTTGGAACAGGATTTCTGAAAACTACAAAGCCCATATTCTAAAGTTGATTAGATGTTAATTTAGAATTTGCAAAGCACACAGAAAACGTCTAATGATAACATACTTTATACACTATACTGAATTGCATTCTAAAGTGTTTGGCTCTGGACAAAACTACGCTGTGCACTGAAAGCCAATTTATAAAATGGATAATCACAGGGATTATTATTTTGGCCGGTTAAGGGCTTTGTATTAAAGTGTTATGCTTGGATCAGGAATTTTACACAATGGGAGTAAATGGGAAGTGGTTTATTCCATTGGAATTCTACACAATTAGGAATCACAGTGACTGTTTTAGTTGACTGCTGTAAAACATATTTCATCTGAAGCTCCTTATTCATTTTGTCTCCTCATTCAGAGCATTGGGCTGAAATCTCTTTGGCTCCAATTCACTTCCATGTGTGCAATGGTGCAGAATCCATGGCCTCTGCAAGTAAAGACTGCCAATTTTGTCCTAAATTACAGTGATACCATAGTTGGTGCAGTCCTGCATGGTAGATCATTGCCTCCCACTGGAACTGAAACCTTACATATTGGAGTCTGCCATAATAATGTTGGGATGACCAAATGAAAACAAAATGGATTCATGTTTGAACCTCATAAGAGAATATTCGAGCATTGCTACAAGGTGATAGGTCCCCTCTATAATCAATTAGCTGCTCCTAAATGTGCTCGAGAGGTCTGATGGTGCATCGAGTAGTAGCCCTGTTTTTGAGCTAGAAACTACAGATTCGAGTTCCAGACTCATGAAGGCCAAAGAAGGCTCATTGTTAACCAGACCACACAGGTTGAGTACCAACCTGCAAATCAATAAAGGGTAAAATCACCACACTCTTACTAGACCACAGTTCTCGACTCTGATTAAAGAGGGACAACTTGTGGCAATTTAACCTGAAAAAGTCACCATGCCACAGACAACATGAGAGGTTGAGAAGCAGAGTCCTTGCTGGTAACCACAGCCAGTGCAAGAATTGAACCCACACCGTTCGCATCACTTTGCATTGCAAACCGGTCATCTAGCCAATTGAACTAACCAATCCCATTCAAACCAATGTATGTCAATGGCAGGCACAAGAAAGATTGTGCTTCCTGGTCAGCTAGACGACGGAATGAATTTTGGCCATGCAACAATAATTGTCTGTAGCTCTGGATGAGAACTTGCATGTAAATATTGTTATGGACTAGGCTAGGCCACTTAAAATATTCTTAAGCAGGCAGCTCTGACCATAACTTTGCATTTTGTTCATTAAGTGTACAGTGAAAATGACCTGGATTACACTAGTGAGGTTGACTAATAGATTTTAAAACAGACAAAAATGTATTCACAAATTACACAATGTAACACAAAGAACAGAATAAAGAACCCCCCCAGAACTCAACCTATCCAAATAGACTTAATTATACTGTTCTGAATATACACAACAGTCCCAATAATCAAACTCTCTTTAAAACCCAATATAAATGGAATACATGCTTACAAGTTGAAGTTGAAGGGCAGAAAGAGACAGACAGAGTTTCCACACAGCTCCCTGTTGAACATCCAACCAGTTCAATCAGAACTCAAATTGCTCAGCTCAGTGAGAGAGCTGACCACTCCCTTTTCCATTATACAGGTCACTTCTAAAACATGACCACTTTGGCCTGAAGTCTCATCTGTTTACATATAAACAAAAGGTCTCTCAAATTCCTTTTCATCTCTGTACTAAACCAGACTGATCGGAGCCCAGCCCGGTTTATTACCCCTCTGAATAAAAATCAAGGACAGAGTCTCCTTGAGCTAAGGAACAGCTTTTAGAAAAAGAAGGGACTAGCTTTGTGGGAATATACACATTCTCACAGAAACATAGATCCCCTAAGTGAATTCCAGCACCTAGCACATGCTAGTGCCTTTCCTATATGCCAATAGCAGGATGAGTACCTTGTTTTGAAAATCTTGGTGTATTTTTCAGAAGGTGTTTTGAATGGATTTACCCTTAATATTTGTTAGGGCTTGCAATTGCCTCTCCATTGAAATTTGCCTTTTTCTACATCAGGAGGTTTCCCAATTCAACTTGGATTCCATCCAAACTTCCATTTCATCCATTGCTTCTAGGATAAATATTCAAATATTACAGGCGGCACGGTGGCACAGTGGTTAGCACTGCAGCCTCACAGCGCCAGAGACCCGGGTTCAATTCCCGCCTCAGGCGACTCTCTGTGTGGAGTTTGCACATTCTCCCTGTGTCTGCGTGGGTTTTCTCTGGGTGCTCCGGTTTCCTCCCACAATCCAAAAAAATGTGCAGGTTAGGTGAATTGGCCATGCTAAATTGCCCGTAGTGTTACGTGAAGGGGTAAATGTGGGGGGGTGGGTTGCGCTTCGGCGGGTCGGTGTGGACTTGTTGGGCCGAAGGGTCTGTTTCCACACTGTAATCTAATCTAATGTAATCTAATCAAAGTATACCCTACACGTTGGGGAGGGGTTTTAGCCCCAATGTCACATAAGCAAATGTTGAGGCATATGACAATATTTTAATATTATTTCCACAATCTAAAAAACATTGCAAACTGTTACAGCTTAGTGAGCTGGATTTTCCATCGGATGGTCATTAACACTAGCTAATGATATTAAACCCATTTAGTCATCACTACTTGCTAAATTAGCAATATTCTTCCATATTTCTGTGCCAGTAGTGTGGTGCATATTAATGGAATGAACAAGTGGTAAATTTAGTCAGTATGGACTGGTTTGAAAAAAAGAATTACCATACCCTGCAGGCAAGTACTGCTGAATGTCATTCAAATACAAGGCTGGAGTTCTGGCTGGATTGCAGTGAGAGGGAAACTGGAAGGAAAACAACTATTCCATCGACTCACTTCTGATTAGTCTATTGCCCTTTCATTCACAATAACCTATCGCTATCAGGAGTTAAGATGGTTTTGTCTTGCAGCTGCTATTAATGCCAAGTAAAACTTTTAAAACAATTGAGTGGGACGTTTGGGTCTAGGCCAAACCATGTAAGCTGGAGTTGTACATCCTTGTTCGTATTTCTCAATGATGATGTAAACTCAGGGAATCTTCATTTAAAAAAGGTTTGCCTCTGAGACGTTAATTTTACTTTTCCATGCTAAAAGCGTAAAATAAGGAATAGTTGAGCATCTTGGGCAAAGCAATTAAGACCTTACTTCAGCAACTTGTAGCCGTAAATCCTGAGCCAAGAATTATGTTGATTAAGATCATTATTTATTTTGCCAACATCTTAATTATATCCAAAACTAATCTCAACTCAACATATGTTGTAGACATCCCCAACAGGTACTGTTTATCTGGCCAAGCTGTATGTAACATCATCCCTTTTCAAATTTAATTTGAGGGTTACAACATGTTGCAGCATATAAAATGCTTAATATCAGGAACATGCTTTCTTCAGCAAATGACCTCCCTCTACAGAGACAATTATAAACAAACTCAAGCAGTCATTAAATCAAGTCAGATTTTCCAACAAACTCCATGTCCTTGTATAAAAGTTGTTCTGATTAGTGTTCCTACTTTTTCTTTACATTATTGCATATCTCCCCTTTGCAAACAACCTATTACAAAAAGATTATTGGCCTTCAGTATTCCATTTTTAAATGAAGAAATGTGACTTGAGGATCCCTAGCAGAACCGAATCTGAACACACTATTATTCCAGCCTTTCTCTCCATGATGCCTTGCGTATCTAGTGATGTTGTACATGTTTTGCTAGCAGCCAAATTAATAACAAATGTTTGAGAAAGTTGCAAAGCCTCAGGATTCTCTCAGCTCTGCCTCCGTCCAGAGGGTACAGGCAGAACTGCATGCCAGTGCTTGAGATAGAGTGAAAATGCAAGAACTGTTCAAGAAAGAGAGACAAAAAAAAAATTGGTATGGAGGAAAACCCCACAGCTCTCATCTTGACTAATTACTTGATAATTAAACAGCCTCGCTTAAGTTAAATGTGTTGCTCTTCTGGGGATCACAAGCAGGAAATGTTCACCCCTTTACACAGCAACGTCTTTGTAGCCTTTCTGTGGCCTCTCGTCACCCTGGCAGCCAGGGTGCCTCTAGCAATGTGTTTTGTTTTGTAAAGAGAATAAGATTTCACTGTTAGCATCACATGAATTTAACAAGCAAAGAGTGCCAGGATTGTATTGGACTGAAATCTCACTCTGCCTTGCTGCTCTCTGTGTTGCTATACACTACATGTAAGGCATTCTGTGTTATCTGCAATCCTTGCACATGGCGTGCTTTTCTCTTGTGGTCTAGTTAAGCATTTTTGGATCGATGGAATTCTGTGGGCTTTAAAAGCATCTGACTTCTTTTTAAGTCACTATTTTCTGCAGAGTTTTTGGATAATTGATAAGTTATATTTACAGTTGATTACACGTTGGCTGATGGCATTTGGTAGTGGGCTTTCCAGAAAGTATGAAAGAGAAACATCCTGCAGAATCTCCAGATGTTTTATTGACTGGTTGGACATGCACTGTTTTCAGACTGCTGTACAACAATTGCGTGTGGAGGGATTTAAAGGAAAACTGAGAGTTTCAACCTCACATCATCTAAACCTTGCTGATTCCCAGCAGTTGACCAATGTGTTCAGTCTCTGTTACTGGCATCTTCAGATCCTTGCTAAAACAACAATGGGCAACAGTCAGTCAGCAGCATTCAGTTCTGTTTTTCACAACAACTGTTCTTTTCTGAATGGAATACAACTACTGACAAACAGAATGAAAGGACCTCAATTGTTTCAAAGTCCATGCATTGTGATGTAAGTGCTCATCCATCAATTAATAGGTAAATCTTATGAACTATTAATGTCCAATTAACATCTGTATGCATGGCATTCACACTAATTCGAAAATATGCAGGGGCTGGATTTCATCTGCCCACTAGCAGCTCTGATGACAAGAGGGCACATAAAATCCAATAGGTAGCTTTATGCCTGACCCAGACTAGACCGGACAGGCATCAGGTGGACCACCCACCGTCCAATTGAGACCCTCAAGTGGGCAATTAATGAATATTTAGGAGAGTCATCCTGCTGTCAGTTGTATTTTACCTGCAGTAGGTCAAGGTCCATGCCAGGCATCAGCTTTCATGGGGATGGGCTGGATTTGGGTGAGGGAGATCCTCTCCTGTGTACCCAGTGGATTCATTAGATGTCAACCCATTTTTGAGATCATTACATACTTCATGCTTCCCTTTGACCTTTTGATCGCAGAGCTTCACCTCTTTTCCTAATCCTTTGCCAGGACTCCTGATCCTGGACTCACTTGGGTCTTCCATTGTTAGTGACCACTATTGGACTTAGAAGTGGTCCCCTCACCATCTCAGGACTTTTTAGTTTGGGGTGGTGGGGGACCTGCGGAACTCTACACAAACCAGCCCAAAGTATTTATGTTTACTGAGCTAACAGATGAGTTTGAATTAAATGTGGAGGAAGGGACTAGCTCTTTGGGATTGAGTTCTGAATGGGTAGGATTTCCGTCTCTCTTCCCACATCCATTCCTAACTTATCATTACGTGTGCTTGGAAACATCCTGATTAGATTTCTGCCATCAATAGCGAGCCAACAGTAATAGTGGGTAATCTCAGTGGAGTTACAATGGTAACATCAGAAGAGGTGGTGAGCAGCTTCAAAGAGGGAAGAATTGTCTCAACATGACAGAAATACTCCCAAAGAAGGCCTTCCATAAGACTTGGAAGGAGAGCAGTCTCCGTCTATGAGTCAACCTCAAATGTTTTATTGCTGGTTACAGGGGACCCTTGTAATCTTCCATATGACAGATGCAGGAAGTGCTATTAATTCAAACAAACCAGATTATTTGTATCTGATGGGTAAGGAAATAGTAGCAAGTGGTGGTCCCAATGGAAGAACATCTCAATCAACATGGTGAGCCAGTGATTGGTCTCATTTTCAATCATGCTCCCCTATGATCCCAACAATTTTTTTCTCAAGAAGCATTCCTCCCAACATATTGGCGTTTGTGTGGGATGATCATATCTTTGGCATAAAATCCTTTAAAAATGATATCAATGCTGTTACACAATTTTTCTGGAGTTTTTGCAGTCCCTCCACTGATGTTATTGATGACAAATTTCAGAACACTCATATAACTTAAACCAGTCTATTCCTGCAACATTTTTCTGTGAATGTTTTGTCAGTTGAACAGTTTATTGAGGTTATTGGCTAAAACATCAGCTCATATCAAATCTCCAAAACAAGAACAGGAATGTTTAAAGGGATTCTTCCTGACACCATCCCTTGAAATCTTTACCACCACTGATAAAGTATGATACTATGGTTTCTTTAATAAGTTGTATGGTGAGTCTTTGAAGTAGGTGGACGTCTAAAGTAGAGGATGCAAGTATTAGATCACTTTAATGTTCTTACAATAACACTTGTGGCTAGCCCCTCAAAGAAGTATGGTTGTACTTACACAGCTTCATTTGTCAACCAGTTATCATCAAAAGTAATTTTGCTACATTTGTTGATGTATCCACCTTCCTCTGAAAGACAAGTGGTGTTTGAGTCAAGGTAAATAAATGTGAACAAGCTGGACGACAGGCGGACAAATGGCTCTTCCTAGAATTAGGAAGGCATTAACAACTACAACATGCATTAAACTATCAGGAATGGTGTCTTGCCCATTATTACACACAGTTTTAATTTGAATACACTACAAACAAGTATTTGATATGTTTATCTCCAGCTGCACCATCTTACCATACCACCAGAGCACAAGTACTCATTTGGAATTTGAAAATGAGATGCAGATGTCTAGACTTCACAGGAGAAATATGACAACGCAGTTCTAGAAAGGTCTGCAAATACTTAGCCAATTGTTGCATTTGAACAACATCACAACACTATGTGATATTCATAACCAGCCTGTCAGGATGCAACAGTGATTTAAAATAGTTTACAACATATTTTTCAAAATTACCCTGATGTGTGGGTAAAATTTAATGTTTCAATTCATATATTCCAAATAAAAGAAATTTGGTTTTGTTCATGTAAGTCTAATGTAAACATTTGCTGATTTTTCTGGTGTAGGGTTTGCCACTGACGTGGTTTAATGTTATGATAATTCCCTCACTTCTCTGTTTAATTTGATGCACTATACTAATTATAGCTGCATCATTGCTAAAACAGGAGGATGGGGCCAACAAAATTAACCTACATTCTACATTTTCCATTCCACTTATGATATTATTTGTTTTAATTCTATTAGGTGTAGAATGACTAATATGGAGCTAAAATTCTGACTAATCATTATTTCCCCATTGGGAGACATAACTTCATTAATGTTGCCCGGTTAGAGATAATAAAAAGACAACTACTTGAATGGTTCTGCCTGGAGATGAAAAGCCATAAGCATGTTTGGGCAGAAATCTTCCAGCCTCTGAATGATGTGAGCCTTGGTAAAAAACGAATTGGGAAAATAGATCAAGATGGTCATGGGACCATAAAAAGATAAAACAGAAGAACAGAAACAGACCATTCAGTCAATTGAGTCTACACTGCCATTCAATGAGATAATGTCTCATCTGATAATCATGAATTGCACTTCCCTCTCCTTCCCTATAACCCCTAATTCCCTTGATGATTAAAGATCTGTCTGTCTCAGTTTGAATATACTTAACAAGCCAACCTCTATGGCACTCTGCAGTAATGAATTCCACAGATTCACCGATGACATTCTCAAAAAAGAATTTCCTCCACATCTCTACCTTACATGGGATGACCCTCTATTCTGAGGTTATGCCCTTAGGTCTGAAATTTTCCCACAAGGGAAAACAACCTTCCCAAATCTACTCTGTCAAGTCCCTAAGAATTTTGAATAATTCAATTCATTTTCCTCACATTGTTCTAAGTTCCAATGAGTACACATTTAATCTACTCAACCTGTCCTCATGAGATAATCCTTTCATACCTGACATCAGCAGAGTGAATCTTCTCTCGGTTACATCCAATGGCAGGATATCTTGTCTTACATAAGGGGTGTAAAACTGTTCATGGTATTCCAGCTGTGTGCTGATCAGTTCATTATATAATTTAAGCAAAATCTCTTTACTTTTATACTTTATTCTCTTTGAAATAAATCCTAATGTGACATTTGCCTTCCCTATTACTTGCTGAACTCAGATGCCACCTTTTTACAATCCACGGACAAGGATTCTGAATCCCTCTGTTCTGTACCTTTCTGCTGACTTTCTCCATTTAAATAATACTCAGTTCCTCTGATCTTTCTACCAAAGGACACTTTCCTACATTATGTTTTATTGTTAAGTTTTTGCCCACTTGCTTAACCTGTCTGTATCCTACTGCAGACTCTTTGTGCCATCCTCACCACTTGCTGTCTCACCCATTTTGTATAATTTGAATAAAATCCATTCACTTTCCTCATCCAAGTCACTAAATATATTATAAGTAATTGTGGCCCCAGCACTAATCCCTGTGACACCCCACTAATTACAGTTTGCCATCCTAAAAATGCCTGCCTTATCCCAATTCTCTATCTTCTATTAGTTGCCAATCCTCAATCCATGTTAATATCCTACATCCAACACCATTGGCTTTTATTAAATAGCCTAATGTGTGGCACCTTATCAAATGCCTGCTAAAACCCCAAATATATCATATCCATCGCTTCCCCTTTATCAATCTTGCTTGTTACCACTTCAAAGAATTCTAGGAAATTAGTTAAACTGAATTTTCCCTTCATGAAATAATGCTGACACTGCTTGATCATGTTATGCATTTCAAAATGCTCTGCTATTCCTTTATAATAAACTTTAATATTTCCCCAATAACAAATGATAAGTTAATTGGGATAGTGTTGCCTATCTATTTTTGTCTCTTTCCCTTTATAATTAAAGAAGTTATGTTGGCAGTTTTCCGTTCCTCTGGGATTTTTCCAAAATCTAAGGATTCATGGAGGATTACTGCCAGTGCATCCAAAATCTCTGTAGCTACTTCCTTTCATATCTTACAAGGCATTCCATCAGAGGGCATATTGGTCTTTAGACCTATTTGATTCCTTACCACTTTTTCACAAGTGTTGGTTTTGTATTTATTTCTTCTCCTGTCTTCTCTGCCCTTTGATTATTTAATAATTTTGGAATGTTATTAATGTCTTTGACTGTGAAGATAGACGCAAATTATTCTTTCAAGTCCTCTTCCATTTCCTGTTTTCCCATGATTATTACCCCAACCTCTTTCTCTAAGGACAATATGTTCTCTTTAGATTCTCTCTTCCTTTTCCTATATTTAAAGAAGCTCATGCTGTCAGACTTGATATTGCTTACAGGTTTAACTTTAAAGTTTACTTTCTCCCTCTTCATTATTCTTCTGGTTGTATGAGATCCTGTTCAATGTCAAGATCAAAACGTTTCATTTTCTAAACAAGTTGGATAGAGAAATTCTAGTTAATGAGCTGCAAGAGATTTTACTAACATGAATTGTCACCTATTATTACCCTCATTATTACTACACTCAGTGATATGGAGGCTGTTATGCTACCACACAATGAATAGAAACCAAAGCTGAAAATTCTTGATCTGAACATCTGAGCAGTTACCCGGTGACAGCAACTTGCCATGTTCTCACACAAACTGTCATCATGAGCCGAGAACCAACATCTCAGGGCATATTCAGTGGACAGCAAGCAATGCACTCCTCATCCATGGACTTTGGGGTTCAAGTACCAGCCTCTCTGCGTCACTGTGGCACATTTCTGGTCCACTTACAACTATGCTTCTGCACTTCAGTGCTGCACTTTGGATGGCACCTGCTTCATCCTTTGCATTTAAGCTACAGTGAGACTGAGAGAGCTCTATCATAACATAACTGAGTTCATCGATCAAAAAAGATTCAATTCAATAAATGTACAGGTGATCTGTGACCATCAGTACCACTCACAGGATGTCTGTACTATGTAGTCTTGGAGCTGTCATGATTCCTATATCCTTAAGGACTCTTACGTTCTGTGGTGTTTGAAGAGATAGATGCCTTACAAGAATATTATTGAGACAATTGTTGATGCTTCTGCTACACAACCCCTGGCTAAGACAGAATGTAGATGCAATACAGCCCATTCTTCAAACAGGGCTGTGATGGAGCAGGCACTCAGCCTGCTAAAGATGAGATTCTGCTCCTTGGGTTGGCCTGGAGAGCCTTGCTGTACAGTTTGGACAGGGTGTGCTGCACAATCCCAGTATACTGTGCTCTGCACAACTGGAGCAGGTAAAGTGGGGATATTTTGTGGGTTGACAGAATGGGAGTACAGGGGCAGTTTTCTGTGGTGGAAGATAGAGATATTGAACAGGAGGAAGACTACCTTCAGCATAATAGAGCACAGCAACATTGAGTGCTACAAGACAGACAGGACAGTAGATGAAAGCTGGTGCAGTGATCATTCATTGACTGTAAATATTTTATTGCTGGAAATGTAATTTCTGACAGATCATTGCTTTTCTGAGAGGGAAAATGCAACTTCTTTTTTTATTCACTTTTCCAGTTGGTGATTAAACATAACTGATTTGGAGGGTTTGAAGGCTTTCCTGTATCTGATGGCCCCATGTAAGTTGCTAGTGAAAGAATAGCAGTGGCGAAGACAGATTTGTACAGTGGGATGTGGCTAAAGGCAGGTAAGTTGTGTGGCTTGGTACAGTCACAGATATAGGAATGTGGAAGGAAGTGTTAGCCATGCCATCGATGTGCCATGAGTAACATTGGTTCATGACTGTATTGTTACCAATTTGACAATGAAGGCCAACTTTAGATTGCTAATGTTTGACTGGTTGCATGACTGGGTGTTATAGATAATGCTTGTGCCAGACAATCCTGGCATATAGTGGCAAACTCAAATACTTTGCTTACGGCAAGTGAGAGAATTGGTTTTACATCAGACAAGAGAGATGTCATAGGTTTGTGATACATAGTTAATGAAATGAGTTTGAGAGATGGCAAGAAGGCTTGCTAAGCCTCCTGGAGAGAAACGCTCCATGAAACTTGACAAAAATGAAATGTAGCTGATTTCTGGTTAAATTCAGTTTTTAGTATTAGTGTTGGTACTGGTAAGTTGCTGATGAAGAACCAGGGTACAATCATTGGGAATGAGTTGTAACCTATCTCTCAATATTTCTTTAGTCATTATCCACAATATCTCATGGGATACTTGAAATTTAAATGGTACTGGCAAGAGATTTTATATGACAGTTTGACTCAAATTTTGTTCAAGTTTTTTTATAGCTTAACAGTAAATTATAATTATAGTTTAGCATTTCCTTGCCGAGATATCTTACACTAATGTCAATCCATCTCGGTACATAATTTACTCAGTATGGATGAACAAATAATTCCATTTCCCTCATGTAACTTGGTTGACTGCATTTAAATTTTTTTCATGCACGCATGTTGGATACAGAACGCCTTACAAAATGAAAATAACCTGAACTAAACATCAGGCATTAACTAGAACGATATATCTCATTCAGATTAATAAACGTTTTTCACTGGGTAAATAGTAGAAGATTGAGCCCATTGATTGTCTTGTCAGTAACAGAGAGATATGGACTCAGGATTGTTGGAAGAATAAAGGGAACATATTTTCTGAGAGATTTGTAAGAAAGTGGAATGCTTTACCACAAGTGTCTCATGTAAAATGAAAAATCAGATAAGTGTTTGAAAAGGAAAATGTATGAAAGGATATATGGGAAGAGCAAGGCTACAAGATTAGAATAGATAACTTGAGTTAAAAAGTTTATATTGGCTTAGGTTTGATGAGCTGAGTAGACTTCTTCTACTTGAATATTTATGATCTTATGCAGAGAGCCTCCAGCTAGAAAATATTGATGCCTCAGCTCATCAAATTTCCAATGATATCCTTTGAATTATTTCATCCCCTTGCATGGCAGAGTGAAGACTAAGTGGTTGTTTTAAATGTGAACGTGCACGCATATATGACTTTGCATGGATGCACAGCAATTGAGCAGCTGGAACTAATATTCCAGTCTCTTAAATATTATTCTAGCGTAAAAAGAATTGCGTCCACACAGGACCTTTCACAACCTCAGGACGGTTCAATCAGCTTTTCACTCGACATGGCTTTTTCAAAGTGCAGTACCAAGTCTGAGTTTGCACTGTTGGACTCTTGTCTCACCGCTCTGCAGGTCACAAATTAAATTTAAATGGTTTATCCAATTACCAATTTGGTCAATTTATAAACATTATCATTATTAGGTTTAAAATATCAGCCAAGTTTCTTTAATGAACAATAAATTATTGATATAATATGAAGCAAGAACTTATTGACAACGTTGGAAAGCTCATTAACACATTGTTTGAAATTAAAAAAAACTCTCTTAAATCTTACTGTTCCCCATGACACGAATGAAAGAGGGAGAAAACTTTCCCTGCAGAGAATAATTTTGAAATAAGCACTTCCACTAATAATTGTTTAATTTTCAAAGAAATAAGGAAAAAGGACAGTGTTCAAAATGACTTTCAGTTGACATCCTGGCACACATTGCCAAGTGTCGCTGGGCACAGGCAATTGTCTCTAGGACCTTTGCAGCTGCAGTTCATTCAGGAATCACCAAGAATTCAGAAACTTTTCAGAAAATCAGCAGGAACATGGGAAGAATCTTCCTCGGTTTTGAGCATTGTGGGCAATGGCGAGAAATCTAAGAAAATATGATGGGAATCAAAGAATATGATTGTCAACATCAGACAACCATCTGATTTCCCCATTGTTTCAAGGTTGAAATTTGAATCTTGCTGACAACCAGCAACTAAGTTATTTCAATGCATTTTTATCTCTTTTTTAATTCATTCACAGGATAAGGGCGTTGCTGGCTAGGCAGCATTTATTGCCCACCACTAATTACCCAGAGGGCAGTTAAGAGTCAACCACATTGCTGTGGGTCTGGAGTCACATTTGTCCAGACCAAGTAAAGATGGCAGTTTCCTTCCCTAAAGGGCATTAGTGAACCAGTTTTTTATCCTGACAATCGACTCATAGTCATCATTAGATTTTTAATTCCAGATTTTTATTGAATTCAAATTACACCATCTGCTATAGTGCGATTCAAACCCAGGTCTCCAGAACATTATCTGGGTCTCTGGATTAACAGTCCAGTGATAATACCAGTAGGCTCTCGCCTTCCCATTCATTAAACCTCCAACTCTGCTTATCTACACATGGCTGCAACTCTCCTACGAAACTAGATGGTAACAATTCCCAACCTGAAAGTCAGAGAAATTACCTGATGGATGCAGCTCAGTACTGGCCTCTATTTAATATGCCTTCACCAGTGTGTCATAAATACTCCATGGACAGCATGTAGCTCCACCCTAGGCCCACCAAAGTTGGCATTGGCAACTTATGAACAACAAATTCAGCTGAAAAAAGTAGTCTGCCATGGAATTGTTTGTCTCACTGGAGTGTGCTTTGATACTGAAAACATTGGAGGGACACACAGCCATTCTAAGCATCCACACATCTTATGAATCTCAGTTTCAATTCTTAGCACTGACTCACTTTACACTTACTTGGAGGCATCCAGCCTCAGTGGACTGTGTAGTATTTTAGCCAGAGGACAAAAAGGATTATTGGTTGCGGAGAATGAGATGGGTGAGAGATATCGTATAAGATTCGTATGCAATAGTTGATAGTTCATGAGGATTAGTGATATGTTTGTGTGGGAACAGAATTGGACTGAGTGAGTTAATAGAGGAAGATGGTGCCATTCAACCTGTGGAGTGCTGAAGATCACTGAGCCTTCCCTACACTGCTGTGCATTCTTTCGGAACCCAGAGACAACACCAAACTTTGTTGCTATCTGAAATAAGAAAAGATATTGCTGAAGAAACTCAGCACATCTGTGCAGAGAAAGTAGAGCTAACTGGTCCAGTGTTTCAGATTTCCAACATCCGCAGTTCTTGGTTTTATTATTGGGCTGCTATCTGTGCTGAAGCGGGCTGTCATTGGTACCTTGACCTTCTCTGGTGGCCCACCAGGTAGAGGATGATTCTCCACTTGACCATCCCATCCACCAGAACCTTCAGAAGCTTGTATGGAAATCAGGAAGTCTGAAACATTCCAGTTTCTTACAAGGATAGTGTGCAAGGCAGTGCTTAGCTTACAATATGAGTTTTAAATATAGCACCAGCAGCTTGTGTGCTGAAGGTCCCCGTAGCACGTGATCTTTCCTGCCACATGATTGCAAGGGGCCAGTTGTATAAATTAACGGACTGAGAAGCAGAGGATAGGGTGAGAAAACCATTACTGTGAGCCCAAGACATGATGGCACTCATATTGAAACTTCCCAAGTATGACGCTTAGCCTAAAAATGGAAAAAGAAGCTAGCTCAATGTTTCAGCTATCACACTGAAGTCGCAAAGGGTGTGTATGAGAAAGGTTGATTCCCTCAGGAGACTGTAACCTAAGTGAACCCCGAGCAATATCCAAACATATCTATAACCCCAAGGCATGTACAGAACAATACACAAGTCCAAGCACTTAGTTTAAGCCATATGACATCCAAGCAGTGTAGGTAAAAAAAATTATTGATTTCTCTTAAAATAAATAGTCGAGGTATTTCAACAGTTTTCTTCCCAATTTAACCATTGTCTACAATCCTTTAAATACGAATTCTCAAAATATATTAATAATGAAGCATCTTTATTACTAATGTAATATTGCAAACACAGCAGCTAATTTGCAAATAGCTCCTATCTGTTGCTAGATAATCTGTCTGTTGGATCGATGTCCAATAGTAAATTGACCTGGATGAACTCTCCTTTGAAATATTGCCATAGGCTTGCTTATGTTCAACTGACAAGGCAAATGGGATGTGCTTATAACATTTTAACCTCCAACATGACAGGTGTTAGCTGAGGTATTGTGTTCAGTTTTCTGAAGCAGATCTTAATGCTCCAAGTATTCTGTCGAATGGCAACAAGACTACGAACTGAACCATAACTAGTACCATAAGCAATATAGGAACAGGTTCAGACATACAATCTCACAAGACTGTTCATCTATTCAGTTAGGTTATGGACCTGATGAGTGGCTCTATCCAACTGATCTACTTTTGTTCCATATATCTTGATATCCTCATACAAGAAAAAACCTATCAATGTTAGTCAGTTAAACAAACAGGCTCACAGCATTTTAATGAGCCTGTTCCATGTTTCCTATATTTATGTTCGAAAAGCCTTCTTCAATTTGCTCCCAAATGCATTGTTTACATTTTAAGTACATGTGATCAATGTCTATTTTCTTCTATGTGAGGAAATTGTTCCTTTACTGTTTTGCTTTATCATTATAAACTCTTCAAGTAGACAATCTCACAAGCTTCTAAACTCAAAGGAATATGCTATCTGTAGTCATAACATCATCTTTTAAGACCTAGTAATATTCTGGTGAATTGTGCTGTACTTCCTCCAAAGGCAATGCACACCTTCCAAAATTGATGCCTAAAACTGAATAGATGCACGGCCATGCAGAAATCTGACATTCTCTACACAGACTACTGTGTACTCCCCAGTTTGAGAATAGATTCCAGTTTTGAGTATGTTTGCAAGTTGACTCATATGCAACTTGGAATACAATATGGGACAGTATGAAATAGACATTTGTAAGTACAAGGAAGCATTCATATATTGGATCTCTAAAATAAATATTAATACAACCCTGAATGTAGATTGTTTGTAATTATTCGAGTGTTTGGAAGTCAGACATTCATAAATTGGGGACCACCTGTATATGTAAGTGAACACTTTTAAATCAGCAGGTGGTTAAGTCTGCAAGAAAGCTTCCAAAGAGTTTTCAATTTAAATAAATTTCAACAAACGAGGGAATGTTACTGACAAGTCTCTGTGCATTTGTGGCATCAATTCCTCACATTTGAATTCTAATGCTTTTACAATATAGGCCAACATTCCATTAGGCTTTTTGATTACTTGTTTTTCCCTGTGTACTAGTTTTCAGTGATTTATGTACTTAGACTGGTAAATCCCTGTCCTCCTCCACAGTACCTAGTCTCTCAGCATTAAGAAAATATTTCAATTTGTCTTCCTGGATCCCTAAATTGAATTCCTTTTGCCTTAGCTTTGTTTGCTGACTTTTGTAATTTCCTGCCCCCATTCACACAACTTACACCACCTCCCAACTCAGTGACATATGCAGACTTGGATACACAATTCTCTATTCCTTTAACAAGGTCTGGTATCTATAGAGACATGTTGAGTTCCCAGTAGATTCATTGGGAACAATAAAAACTAAACCACTCATCCCTACTCTTTGACTTCTTCCCTCAAAGCCAATAATTGACAATTATTAAGTCTTATTGTAGGAATTCCTTTATTATGATATTATGATACTAGTGAGTTTCAAATTAAATATTGACTGGCTAATCAGATATTTACAGAGTGACCTCACCATGGTCATCAGGACACGGAAATGCAAATATATGTTTCTCCAGGCACTTTCTTATTCACATTGGTCACTTTCTTGCAACAGCTTTACCTATATCTAAAGCGAAGTGACTTGAAGTGATAGAATGCAGTTTCTTAAAAAGAGCCTCTATTAAATTGGACACCTAGTGAACATTTCCCAGGATACAGAGGGGGAGAGCACGCAGTGAACCAGTTTCCACAGAACATAGAATCCCTACAGTGTGGCAACTTGCCATTTGGCCCAACGAATCCACACCAACCTTCCAAAGAGTGTCCCACCCAGACCATTCCCCTTTTATTCTACATTTCCCTTGACTAATGCACTTAGCCTATCTATCCCTGAACACTCTGTGGACAATTTAGCATGGCCAATTCACCTGACCTGCACATCTTTAGACTGTGGGAGGAAACCAGAGCACCCGGAGGAAACCCACACAGACACGGGGAGAATGTGCAAAACTCCACTCACACACGGTTATCAAAGCTGAAATTGAACCAGGGTCTCTGGCGCTGTGAGGCAGTAGTGTTAACCACTGAGCCACTGTGCTGCCCTGATCTTTAATTGCAAACCAGAGAATAGCAGCCACAAATAAATATGAACAGACTCTTTTTATGTATGCTTTGGGATCAGGGAAGATTTAATGTTAGGGCTATAAAATTGTAAAAGAGTGAAGAAAGTTATCTCAGAGTCTGACGGGATCTTGATCAGATGGGTCGATGCAGCAGTGACACTGAGAAGTGACAGATGGAGTTTAATTTAGACAAATATGAGATTCTACATTTTGGAAAGGCAAATTAGGGCAGGACTTATATGCTTAATGATCAGGTCCTTGAAAATGTTGCTGAACGAGGGACCTTGGAGTGCAGGTTCATAGTCCCTTGAAAATGGAGTCACAGTTAGATAGGATAGTGAAGAAGGCATTTGGTATGCTTTCCTTTATTGGTCAGTGCATTGAGTATAAGAGTTGGGATCTTATGTTGTGGCTGTATAGGCCTTTGGTTCAACCACTTTTGGAATACTACGTTCAATTTTGGTCTTCTTGCTATAAGTAAGATGTTGTTAAACTTCAAAGGGTCAGAAATGATTTACAAAACTGTTGCCAGGTTTGGAGGGTTTGAGCTATAGGGAAAGTCTGAATATGCTGGGGCTGCTTTCCCTGGAGTGTCAGAGGCTGAGGGATGACCGTATAGAGGTTTATAAAATCATGATGGATATAGACAGGGTGAATAGTTAAGGTCTTTTCTCCAGGATAGGGGATTCAGAACTAGAGGGCATAGTTTGAGGCGAGAGGCAAAAGATTTAAAAGGGACCTAAGGGGCAATTTATTTCATGCAGAGAGGAGTGGATGTATGGAATGCGCTGCCAGAGGAAGTGGTGATGGTTGGTACAATAATAACATCTAAAAGGCATCTGGATGGGCAAATGAATAGGAAGGGTTTAGAGGGATATGGGTCAAATGCTGGCATGGTTAATTTAGGTCGGCATGGATGAGTTGGATCGAGGGGTTTGTTGCCATACTGCACATCTGTATGACTTTGTGACTTTACATAAGGAGAAATATGTCATTTTTAAAGAAGCTGCTTTTGGTCCCAGTTCTCTCTCAAGAAGGTGATGATCCATAGCAATATGTAGTTCAGAAAGTACTAGAAATGTGTAAGTATCTCAAGCATAAATATTCCTCATTGATGAGTCTTCACATTAAATGGATTCAGGGTCATTCTAGTCTATAAAGATACATGTTATAGAAAAGGTCATTGAGCAGCAGTTAGGAGCAGGAATCCAAGCTAGTTTTTGCTTTCCACTTCTGACTCAACAACTACATACAAGAACAACAAAAACAATAGACTTTTTTGGTTACAGTCAGCAATTGAGCACCTGTCAAGCATCCGATGTAGGAATTTCCTAGTTAGTGGTGCGGATCACCAACCTCTGTACAGAGCATTTACCCACTAAAGCTCAAGGGAAAACTCATGTGTAATCTGCTGATCAATCTTCACAGCCTGGTGCTGCAGCCATGATGATTTTTTTCATGTTCTGGTGTTACCAATGCCGAACTCGAGCGCACTGTACTGCAGGACCGCTTTGTAATGCTGAAACTGAGATTTCTCCAAAGATTTTGGTTTGTTTTAATTTAACCACATTTTCAGCACATGCTATGAAACAGCTGTTAGTTGTCCCAGTGTGGGATAGAGCAGCAAATCTTGTAAAGTATAATGAAGGGATACCATCACTTGGCTTCTCATGAAATGAACAGTGACGTGTTCCACATTGCACAGGAAGGGAATATCATCTATTCTCTAGCACCTCAGTACTTTGGAAGTAGAATTAGTTGTGGTTATATTCCAAGTTATATGGCATTTTATTCGTCAAGTGCTTGTCAATTTGTTATAAAGTCATTTGAAGAAATATATCTGTTTTAACTCGATTGAAATCTTGTCTCATTATCCTCATGTTTTAAATGCTAATTCCTTGACTTACAGGCTGCTTAAATGCACAGCTAACTTGTACACTGGGCAAACACAACCTCAGTTACTTACTTTCCCCGTCAAATGTCAGCATATTAGTGCAATAACTGCAATGGGAAAAGTTAAAATCCACACACTCTGATTTTCTGTTTCAAATCCCCAGTATGTCTGCAGTTACATTTATAGGAACATGTTCCCAGTTCTCTAGCTGTTTGAAATGCAGAGATATACTCACAATCTCAATTTCAAATCCATCATTCATCTCGGGGAGTTTGCTCCAGCACTGCCAGCTGGAAGGCAATGCATTTGTTTCCATCTCAGTAATTGTGAGTTCTTAACTTGAACTATTTCACTGACAAGTATGAGCCTGCTGGAGGCTACATCTCATGAAAAACCCGGCGGGATTCCATGACAAATGTCGTTTGTTTTCACAATAGGGATGTATTCACCCATGAATTTTGATATGAATCCTAGGCTGGCATTTCAACAAAGAACTTACACAGGCTGTGTATCTGAATTGCCCTGGAGCATTTTACTGCAATAATGATGCCATATAGATGCAAGTAATGGTTGTTATTATTGAATACAGTCCCTGCGGGAATCTGAAATTGTTTGGGCAATTGCACAAAACTGGCTGATGCACTCATTTATTACCATTAAAAGACTGATTTTTTTTTTCACTAAGTTTGTTCTCTTATTCTCTTGCAGGTGCAGATTTATTCTGCGGTTGACAACTTTTCATACTTAGGACAGCAAGGGAGTGAAACTTTGCGATTTCTCTGTCTGCTGTCACAATCCAAGCATGAGGGAACCAAATGGCTCCATCCATCAGATTTCTTAAGTACCAGGAAATTTGCATGAGTGCTCATATGAGTAATGTTACCAGACAGAGTGACAACATGGGGCTGGTGCACTTATCACTTGCATGTGGGGAAGGTTTTTCGATCCAGCTGTGAACAGCTGAAAAGATTTGAAGTTATCCACCTTGATAAAGGGCAATTTTCATCAGAATCAAAACCTGAAACTCGAGACTGTGCCAGGTCATGAACCCAGGTGGGAACATTCTTGTTGGCCAGCAAATGTACTATGTTCCTGCGTCTTCTGAATATCCTGTCTGTTACAGCTCATGAGCTAGGATCAGTGGGATTTCTGATGAATGATGCTGAACTATTCCTTTCCAACTGTCAGCCTGAAACGGAGCAGACGCAACCATCAGCTGCCTACGCCTCAGAGGGATTCCGTGTGGTTTGTAAATGCAAGGAAAGACTTGATGTTACTGGATCTCACCTCATTTCGACACTTCACCTGTCCTCAACCATTGCAATCTGTCACCAGTCTACTATAGGCGCAGAGAAATTCAGGAACCAGAATATTGTTAGTGTGTTTTACCATTGATGAGGTAATACTGCTATCTTTATATCAGAAGGTTAGTGCCTTAGAGTCATAGAGATGTACAGCACAGACACAGACCCTTTGATCCAACTCATCCATGCCGATCCTAAATTAATCTAATCCCATTTGCCAGCATTTGGCCCATATCCCTCTAAACTCTTCCCATTCATATACCCATCCAGATGCCTTTAAAATGTTGTAATTGTACCAGCCTCCACTACTTCCCCTGGTAGCTGCATCACCCTCTGCGTGAAAAGTTGCCCCTTATGTCCCTTTTAAATCTTTCTCCTTTCACCTTAAACCGATGACCTCTCACTCCCCTACCCTGGAGAAAAGAACTTGTCTATACACCCTACTTTGTCCCTCGTGATTTTATAAACCTCAGTAAAATCACCCCTCAACCTCAGGTAGTGGATACAAGGTGTTACGAGTGCATGAGGAAGGGTGACTTCCTTCCTCATGCACTCGTAACAGGAAGTTCAACAGGAAGAGAATATCTGGTACAGACAGAACAAATAAAGGCAATGCAGTTTAAAGAAACTTTACAGCTTTGGGGTATTAGAATTTTAATCTGAGACTACAATTTTTAAAAAAATTGTATGAGATGCAGGTGTCATTGGCAAAGTGAGCATTTGTAGCTCACCTGTAGTTGCCCTTGAATTGTTTGGCTCTCTATATCATTTCAGTAGGAAGTTAAAAGTCAGCCATATTGTGTGGGTATAGTTAGACAAGATAAGGATGACAGGATAGCATGAGAAAACTCCCAGAGAGAAACTCTCCATGCAAACTCAATGATAAAAACACTTTTAACCTCTTCTAGTGTGTCTGGGCTCCTATCCTGTACTTCACTCTTATTTCATGTTACAGCAACTGTATTTGATTGGATAAGACTTGAGAAGTAATTCTGGTCTTTGCATCTTGCAATGGTCAACTCTGTGTTTAACTCATTGGTATGCCTTAGGTGGTCTCTACTATTGTGTCTATTTAGGGATGCGTTTCCTTTGTTTTGGAAATGACTTTTTCCCTCACCTGTTCCCCTTTTCCTGGAACGTTCCTGCCATTGCATTTGTGCTCAGCTCTTGCACTAAGTGATGGTTCATGTTCACTTTATCCTGTGCAGTTTGAGAATAACATTGGTGTCCTTATAATTTTTACCACATTTGTTAATCAGATCTCTGGCTCTGTCCGAACATCTTTTATCATATTCCCTAGCCCTTTCTTGTGTTCTTTTATGGTTATTGGCATAACTCCTTTATGTTTGACCCTAACTCTTTTTGTTACGTTGACCTATGCTTGGCCTTATTTAATTGAAGTGATCCAAATCTTATCGATTGTTTCATCTCCTCTAAGACATCTGACCATCTCTTGGTTCCCATTGTTTCAGGTTTTTTTAAAATTAATTTTTAGGATGTGGACATCGCTAGCTGGCCAGTATTTATTGCCCATCCCTAATTGCCCTTAAGATGTTGAGGGGAGAGCTGCCTTCGTGAATCACTGTCGTCCACTTGCTGTGGGTTGACCTACAATGACATTAGGGAAGGAATTCCAGGGTTTTGACTCAGCAACATTGAAAGAATGGCAAAATATTTTCAAGTCAGAATGGTGAGTGTCCTGGAGGAAAACGTGCAGAAGCTGGTGTTTCCATGTATCTGCTGCCTTTGTCCTTCTAGGTAGAAGTGGTTGTGGGTTTGGAAGGTGCTGTTTAAGGATCTGTGGTGAAGTTCTGCAGCACATCTTGTAAATAGTACATACTGCTGTAATTCAGTATTGATGGTGGAGGGAGTGGATGCTAATGGATGTAGTGACAATCAAATGGGTATCTTTGTCCTGGATGGTGTTAAGCTTCTTGAGTGTTTGGAGCTGCACTCATCCAGAAAAGTGGGAAGTGTCCCATCACACTCCTGACTTGTGCCTTGTAGATGATGGACAAGTTTTGGGGAGTCAGGACCTATGTTATTTTCCACAGTATGCTCACCCCTGACCTGTTCTTGTTGTGTTTATGTGGTGAGTTTCCAATCAATGGATAGTGGGAGTTTCAGTGATGGCAATTCCCTTGCATGTCAAGGGGGGATTGGTAGGATTGTCTTGTATTGCTGATGGTCATAGCCTGGCATTTGTGTGATGTGAATGATGCTTGTCACTTGTCAGCTCAGGCCTGGATATTGTCCAGATCTTTGTTACTTTTGAACATGGACTGCTTCAGTGTCTGAGGAGACACAAATGGTGCTGAACATTTGGCAATCAGTGGCAAACATCTCCACTTCTGACCTTATGATGGAGGGAAGGTCATTGATGAAGCACCTGAAGGTGGTTCGGCCTAGGACACTACGCTGAGGAACTCCTGCAGAGATGCCCTAGAGCTGAAATGACTGATCTCTAACAACCACAGCCATCTTCCTATGTGCCTGGTGTGCTTCCAAACACCAGAGACTTTGACCCCGAACCCAGTGAATTCCAGTTTTGCTCGGGCTCTTTGATGCCACATTTGGCCAAATGCAGCCTTGATGCCAAGAGTTGTCATCTCATTTCTGTAAAGACCTCTTTTGTCCATGTTTGAACCAAGGCTATAATAAGGTCAGGAGCTGAGTGGCCCTAGTGGAACCAAAGCTGGTCTCCAGTGAGCAGTTTGAACGAGTCACTCCAAGCCTCATGGATTTATTGGAGGAAAGCCTTTTACCTCCCAATATTTGAAACTACCACAACTGTGTGAATTAGTAGGAGATATTAAGTTCTGGTTTCTGAGTTTTAATCTCTTCGGATAAAATCTTAATTTGCATGGGTTGCAATCTGTGGTCAGGTCACCATGACACCCATTTTAGGTTAGTATATGTCATGTTTTTAAAAAAAAAACACTTCAGTGAAAGAAAGGGCATAGAGATTTGGAACTCTCTTCCACAAATGGCCATTAATGCTCCAACAGTTGTTAGTTTTATATAGAATGTTTTACTACATAATTTTTTACATATAATTTTATATATAATTTTTTGGCAAAGCTCTTAAGGAGTATGGGCCAAAGGTAGGTAGACAGAGTTAGGCCACAGATTGGCCATCACCTCATTGAATTGCAGAATAGGATTGAGAGGCTGAATGGCGACTTCTGTACCAATGTTTAATGTATAATGAACAGATATTGGAGATTAAATGTGGCAATCTATGTTTAATACTGTTGCATCAAAAGACTGCTTAGGACTAGAATCTAGGATTTTGACTGGCACATCTGTGCATCATAGCGGCAGTTATGCATTGGCCCTTGGGTGAAGCATCAAACCCAGGCACTGTTAAAGAGTTCAGTAGTTCATATGATCAATAACATTTTCATGGACAGAAACAGAAGTCACTGGAGCAACTAGCAGGTCTGTTAGTATCTGTGAAGAGAAAATGGTGTTAATTTTTCAAGTCCCGTGACCCTTCCTCAAGAAAAGCAGGACCTATGGTCCTGCTTGATATTTTCCCTTCCACAAAAATATAGTTTAATTGTTGTGATTGTGGGATTTTGCTTCCCGCATACAGTATGGTTGCTTGTGTATCTGAATTCTTGAGCATTTTATTGGTAAGTAATTGCATTGTTTTTTATTTGTTCATAGAATGCAGATGTTACTTGCTTGGTTAGCATTTATTGACCATCCCTCATTGCCAGTGCGATGTTCTGAGTCAGTTACATTACTGTGGGTTTGGAGTTACTTGTAGACTAGACTAGGTAAGGATGGCAGAGTTCCTTCAGTACAGGACGTTAGCGAAACTTGTGGTTTTTTTTTACAATAATTGACCATTTATTCCAGACATTTAATGAACTCAAATTTCATCATCTGCCATAATGGGATTTAAGTCCATGTTTTTTGAACATTAGCTGGGGCCTCAGGATTACTAAAAAAAATGCTGCTTGGTCCCCTGATGCATGTTAAGATCTTTATTCTCAGTATGAAGGTAAAAGAACTAAGTGCTTGAATCAGACACCATAAATTGACATAAATGGCACCATATCCCACTGAGTCACTGGTGTTTAAATTTAACATGATTACACCATTTTATAAGCTGAACAATAATCAATTTACAAGTTCATGGGCTCATGCCCAATCTGCACAGTATTTCAAAACAACTGAAGTGGATTTTTTTTTTAGAATCTGCTAACATTGAAACAAAGCTCTCGTAAACATTTCAGACCCAAATTCTTGAATTCACTTTGATTTGTCAGAGATTGCCCACTCATATCTTCTGTGATTTTTACATTCTATATTGCCAGGTCTTAAGCTCCCTTAGCCACAGTCATGAAATAAACTGTTGGTGACTGTTCTAAATTAAAGCCCAAAGGTTTGTGATTTTTTTTCAATGTTAGTAAAAATCAGGCTCTCTCTGTTATCTGGCTGTGGTGGTGAAGTTGGGAAACCTTTGGTGAACTTTTGAAAAGCACATCTGTTATTAATTGACCTACATCACATGACCACTCCCTGACTGATATTATGCATGTCACATGCTGAATTTAGAGAGATCCAAAGTCACACACATCAGGGGAATGAGCACTTTTGAAGCTATAGGCAGCTGAAAGGTACCTCAAAAGAGGCACAGAAAGATTGGAAATTGTTAACATTTGTATATTTGCAAAGAGCCTGAGGTCTCCTCTGGACTTCATAAAACAACCGTAGGCAGCTCTCGGCCTTGTCTCGTTCCATTCATGCCTACCTCCCCCAACAGCCTAGATTCCTAAATATGGGCGTATGTGGGAGACAAACTTGAGAAGGCACTGACAACAAGCTATACAAGTGAGGGTTTAGATCAGAGTGGTGATGGAAAAGCACAGCAGGTCATGCAGCATCCGAGGAGCAGGAAAATTGACGTTTTGGGCAAAAGCTCTTCATCAGGAATACAGGCAGGAAGCCTCCAGGGTGGAGGAATAAATGGGGAGGTGGAGCTGGGAAGAAGGTATCAAAGAGTACAATAGGTGAATGGGGGTGGGGATGGAGGTGATAGGTCCTTGGCAGAGTGGGGGGGGGGAGCTGAAATGTTGGGCCACGGGGCGGTGGGGTTGATTGGTATGGGTGTCCCGGAGATGTTCCCTGAAGCGTTCTGCGAGGAGGCGTCCAGTCTCCCCAGTGTAGAGGAGCCCACATCGGGAGCAATGGATACAATAAGTGACCTAATTAATGCCTGCTACTTGTAGGAATTAAGCCTGGATTGGACTATCTGATGGTCTATTTTTCCATTTCCTTTCACTTGTTGTACATTAGACCTGATGATGCCTGATAGGTGGTGCCATCACTGAGGTAAATGTTGTTCTGATCACATTGTTACATTGGTGAGCACTGCAATGACCTTTCAAAAACAAAACATTGGGCTGACTTCAAAATAAGAAAAGAGCATGACATGGCATTTCCCAAGAATTGACCATAAATTTCATTGGCATCATACCCTGGGGTTAAGATAACAATCAAATTCAAATTTTGTTATTTTTCAGATACCCTGCAGGCAGATAGTGTTGGAAAATAGAATCTGAGGAGAAAAATGGATGCAGAAAAGAGTAGGAGATTTTATAATGGTATTTTAGGGTCAATTGCGGGTTTGCAACTCAAATCGAAGGGACAAATTGTTTGATACATTGCTTTGGTTCTCTGCTCTGTAAGCTAAGAATATTCATAATATTTTCCATTAAAACAGCAAAGCTGATCCTTCATGGTATTTTCGTCCAGATGTTTCATTTTTTCACTGATTGTTATCTTACCTTCATGAAAAGCAATGAAACACTGATGGAAATAAGTTCAGAACAGTTCACCTTGAACAAAAATATTGCTAGTTCTGTGAAAGAAACTGGAGACAGAGATCAAGGTGAACACATCATACATCCTCAATCAATCTTTGTGCAAGGTTTCAATAATTAATCAGGAAAAGTACATTGCGAAATTTCCTAACATGTTTAGTACCATTGGTAACATAAATGATGGATTACTGGCTTTTAAAGCTCCCAAATGATACAAAGTTACATGGAATGATTGGGTCAGCAGACATATTTAATGGTCTTTTCAGGTGTAAAAGCAAGGAGAGCATCTCCCTTTTTATTTCCTTCAGCATTCGCTCCCAAACTCTTGAAAAAGGGGCTGTGTTTTCTCCTTTTAGTTTACTCATAAAGCTAGTAAACAGTTCACCTCCAATGCCTACCCTGTGCTACATTTTATTAAGAGTGGACTATGGAACGGATTAACGTCATCTTAAAATGTTGAGATGACTTGCTCCTGATAAACGACTCACAAAGCACATTGGGAGAAGTCCGACTGTTCCCTGTCTGCCCCAAGAGTGCGAACTAAGATGGAAAACTTTCCCATTTTAAAAAAATGGTTTGAGGGAGAAAATATGGAAGAGAGTTGTGCTAAAAGGAGGATGGTTCTGTTCATCCAATAAACCTTTAGAAAGCTAGATGTTAATAGGCAGACATTGCTATCAGGAATCATTGTGCAAGAGCTCTAGGCATTTGTAATGTCATTATCTCTCTTCTCATGCACCAGGTATGAAAAGGGAAATTCATTCTCTCTTGTTAATGTCCCAATAATCAGTCACAACAAATATTTTAAAATTCTTTTTAATACCCAGCAATCATACTTTAATATAATTTGCTAGAAAATGATGGAATTAATGAGCAATTTTTCTTCAAGTTTTCTTGAATGAAATTAAGGAGCTTGATTCCCCATTAACCTCAGGAAAAAAAAGGTTTAAAGAAAAGGCATCAAACAGGTACACACAAACCTGGGAAATACATTTTTAATCCAGAAAGTGGTGATACAGATTGGCAGAATAAAGATTATACAATTTAAAATGTCCTTAGAGTCCTTGAAATGTCGTAACTTGAGATAATAGTCATTATAATTGTTGGCTGTTATCAAGTGAAATGGTAAAGTTTGTAGAAATCTCTGAGATTTTGGTGAATTATTATGTCCCCAGCTTGTTTTTGTCATTCAGGTAATGTTTTCCAAAATGATGAGAGAAACAGGGAGAGAAATATAGTGTCTCCCAGTTTTTGCTTACAAATTCCTTTTCCCTTTTTGTTGACCTGCTGTTCAAAAGCCACTGTTGAAATCTAGTTCAGTCTATATTCCAGAGTCTGACTCCATTATTCCTTCAAGCTGGCTGACTGGCAGGTAGCTTTTGCCCGAAACGTTGGTTTTCCTGTTCCTTAGATGCTGCCTGACCTGCTGTGCTATCCCAGCACCACTCGAATGTAGACTCTGATTTCCAGCATCTGCAGTACCCATTTCTGCCTGCCTGACTGGCAGGTGAACCTTTCATCTTCCAATCTGCAAAGTTATCATACATGTGTGAATTAAAGAGAAGTTGTGAATTTCTTAACATTGACTTAATTAACTGATTTCATATCTTGAGATAAACTAACAATTTCTCTGCAGATAGCTTCATTTGTTCACATTTGTCTCACAAAGACTGCCTTGAACTGAATTGTAACCAAATTGCAGCCATTTCAGGTCCATAGATCTTCTTTTTCAAGATAAAATTCAATCTATCAATCAGGTCCAGCGATCATATATTGCCGATTAAATTTCAATAATCCATGTTTAACACTACTTAATGATAGTTAAGCTAACCTGTGCCCGCTTGTGATCCATCATATTTTCTGAATGAGGTACAACTCACTACTGCCATTGGAAAGACAATGTTGAGTGCTAAAGTTTGTTAGATTGTGTTTATGACCAAATTTCTCAATAGGGATTTGAGAGCTTAACATTTCAAATAAAAAAAATCTTTCAATGTTAACCTCAGCATGGATTGCCCCAGTGGGGGAATCAGAGCCTGCAGATCCAGTTAAGCTATCATTTATGCAAAAGGAGATTATGATTCCCTGCTGCCTTTGAGTTATGGGTCTTTTGTATATGAAAGGACCACCAAAATTATCATGACTGCTGAAGCATCATTTGTGTGTTCCTGCAATTACAGTTTCTCAACACTGAGTGCTTTGTTTATTTTATGTCAGGTATTTCCATCTTGGCTTCTGTTAACTCTGAAACTATAACCTCCTGCAGCTTGCATCCATCTGCTATAACCTACATCTTCCAAAGACTTTTTCAGCTGCTGCAGATTCTTTCAGAATAGAGACTGTGATGAGTCATTTACTTGACAACAGCTCCTGTCCTTCTTTCCTTCTTTAATGATATATTGATGACTCCACCAGAACTGAAAACTGCATTCAGCAATCAACGTCACTTCCCAAGGTCCTGTAACATTATCTATTTTTATAACACCTGACTACATCAGTGTTAGAAGCAGAATATTAAATAATTCTTAAATCACTGGCTCGGGATCAGCATTATTTTATGTGCACTGAAGCTTCTGATTTTCTTTCAAATTAGTTTTGAGCAAAGAGACAGCTGTGAAATACAATTGACAAGAACAATTGTGTAGTCTTCTGGTATTTTGACAGCTGGGACCAAATTTATACTTCTCTGAATTTTTTTTTGGCAAGATGTTTCCAATCAGGGTTAAAAGATTAACTCTGAGCATGATGTCCAAATGTCCACATTTAACAATAACAAAATAGGTTGGTAAAATGTGGAGCTGGAAAAAGCACAGCAGGTCAAGTAGCATCAGAAGAGAAGGGGAGTCAACATTTATTTTATCAGGACTCCTGAAGAAAGGTTCTGACCTGAAACATCGAGTCCTTCTCACCTCTGATGCTGCTTGACCTGTTGTGCTTTTTCCAGCTCCACACTTTATCCACACTGACTCTCCAGCATCTGCAGTCATTATTATCTTCTAATAACAAAATAGACAGAGCAAAATTTCTATTCAGTGTGGCCACGTTATGGCAATGGGGCTAGCCTGGTGCTTTTTGACTTTTTATACACAGTTTTGTGTAGGTGACCTTGGCAAAGCCACATTAATCATCTATTTTTTGTTCCCTTTTAAAGGTTTGATGAGCTTTTATCGTATTATACCTTGAAGTTATTCACGTAGGACCATTTAGACTATCAGGCAAGGCAGTCATGCTTAGTTCTATATTCTGATTTTATTGTCGGCAGCTTATTCCAAAATACCGTTCACCTCTATTTTAAAATTAAACCTAGAATCCATTTCTGCCACCTTTCATTTCCAATCTCTCTGAGTAGAGTCTGAGTGAAAAATTCTCCTAATCTCCACTTGATTTACCAATTATTTGCCAATTATTTTGAATTTATAACCTCAATGTGTGGATCTGCTCACCTCAGGGAATAAGCGTTCTCTATCTACTCTTCAAAACCTCTGAACCGGTTATTAAAGTCATGAGTGTGAAGACACTGTATAGATATAGAGAAAGAGAGAGAGAGATACTGTTTCCATTGTCAGAAGGATCAAGAATCAGATGACTGTGATATAATGCAATGATAAAAATAACATGAGGCAAGATCTTTCATGCAGATATGGAAATGTGTTGCTGGAAAAGCGCAGCAGGTCAGGCAGCATCTAGGGAAGGATCAAGAATCAGATGACTGTGATATAATGCAATGATAAAAATAACATGAGGCAAGATCTTTCATGCAGTAAGAGATCAGGATCTAGAATCCATCAGCTGAGACTGTGGAGGGATATGCAATTTGGGCGTTCAAAAAAAATTGTATAAGCACCTAAAGAGGAAAAGAAATGCATAGATAGAGCAGGAGACTAGGAAAAAGAATTGTTTTTCAAGAGACCCAACACAAACTCAATAAGTTGAACTTTGTTTTGTGCTGTAATCATTGTATTGGTTGTATGGCAAAGCTCGCAAGATGTTTCCGTTCTTGCCTTTTTTGTTAGTGGAAGCCTAGAGCTTGAACATTTTGATTAAATATCATTAGACAGTGGCTATAACATTGTAGTGAATACTGTAAGTACAGTATAAAGTATCTATCATGTACAGTGGTGGGGGAGATAGATATTGAGAAAAGGAGGACTTTTCACAACTTCTCAAAGCCTTACTGGGTTAAAAGATTGTGTGGCAGAAGAGTATTGCTGGGAATGGAGGGTTTGAGTTATAAGGGGAGGCTGGGTAGGCTGAGACTTGTTTTCCCGATTGTAAGAGGTTGAGGGGTGACCTTATCGAGGATTACAAAATCATGCAGGGCATGGATAAAGTGAATAGCAAAGGTCATTTCCCAAAGGTAGGGGAGTTCAAAACTAGGACATAATTTTAAGGTGAAAGGAGAAAGATTGAAAAGGGACCTGAGGGGCAACTTTTTCACATACAGAGTGGTTTGTATGTGGAATGAAATGCCAGAGGAAATGGTAGATGCAGGTAAAATTGAAACATTAAAAGACATTTGGATAGGTACATGAATAGAAAAGGTTTAGGGGGATATGGGTCAAATGCAAGCAAATAGGACTAGTTTAGTTTGCGATACTTGGTCATCATGGAGATGTTGAACTGAAGGTTTCAATTTCATGCTGTATGACTCAATAATCGCACAACCAGTCTGGTGAGGACTATACAGATGTCAGAAGCCTTCCACTGCATTTTTTACACATTTGCCGAGCGGCAAGAAGAATTTCTTTCAAAGTAGAAAATGTGTGAAACAAGCTAAATGTTGGAAATTCTCAAGATAGAAGTCAGAGCAGGTACTTGGTGACTTGGCTGCTTGCTCAAAGCACCTCCATGTTGGACAGACACCAACGTCTCAGGTTATGGTCATGGGTACTAGTTTCACATACACCCAACTCTCATAGACATTGGCATCCCATATGTGCCAGTCTATAAGAACCCCCATGTCAGCTTTCCAATTAATTTATCAGAAGCTTTTGCAGTTCAATGCTGCCCCTCAGATTGCATTAGCTACAATCATTGTAATGTTGCTGTAAAGATACTTTTCCACTCAGGAATATGCACCAAACTCAAGGAACAGATCAGGCTACATCTCTGGCCTGTTCACTTGCTCTCATAGCAATCAGTAACTCTGGGCCTAACTGGATGCTCACAGCATTCCTACCTTTTTGCAGTTTGCCCTCTCAGTCAGAGCCAGGCTCACAGTTCTGCTTCATTTCCAAGTCATTTAGCACATTACAAAAGGAAGGAAGTTTGTCATGGTTGTCAGCAGTCGAGCCAAGTGAGAAAGCCTTTGGTTGGGGGTCCTGGCATGACAAGCCAAGGGGGCTTCTAATACCAATCCAGGAACTGGAAAACCATTAGACAGCCGTTCTGGAAGGTCGGAGTCAGTATGCTCTTCACATGAGGTAAGATGGCAGAAGAGTAAGCTTCTAAGCCTGAGCTCCTCTGATGCGAGCCATTTTTCTTATTTTATGTTACTTTTCCTTTATTATCTTCTCTCTACCTACCTCCATTCCTTGGATGGCATCTGTGGTGGGTTTAGCCAGCATGGACTCCCAGCCTTGATGAAGCCTGGCATAGATTGCTGGCCGCCTCAAGGAAGTCCAGTGCAGACTCCTGGCCTTGAGGTGGACCCACCATCGACTCACTGCTTTAGAATAGCTGTAATATTGAACTTTTACCTATACTTATTTACTTTTCTAATTTATACCTAAGATTTTGTACCTAGATAATGACTTTGTACACTTTTCGCTGCATTCATGCCTCTCTGTACTTGAGTATATGTGACAACAAAACCTAATTCTAGTTCTAACATCAGGTGCAAGGAGCCAAATTTCTTTCAAGATTAGTGGTGTTGGGGGTTGTGAGGGTGAGAATAATTGAAGGAAACTGCTGCAAGCAAGAGTGACAGTGGTAAAGGGTGAGCCATGATGGGAGGTGGGTACAATAATGGAGATAGGACAAGGTTTCAAAGATAACATAGTGCCAGTTAGGCTAGTGGAATGAAGATAGTAATTGAGTTTGTTCCTACATTGTTGGGCATTCCTTCAGATGCTGAGATTATACTGAGGTGGGTGACATCCTTGGACCAAGGTATGGCCTGGTGTCATGGCCCACACAACTGCATTCTGTTGGAAGGGAAAATGCCATGTATGCACCACCTTGTCCAACCAGACCTTCAGGCTCTTGCATTAAATTTCCCTTGTCTGCCATGTTCTCAATGGCTCCAAATGGACAGTACTTGCTCGGGTGCATTACTGCCTTTTAAAAAGGTGGTCAGGACCAGCGGTTGCCAGGTAATTCTGAGTTGTCCCAACAGGTCTGAGTTGTTCCAGGAATGGAGTGTGTACGGTGGGGCCAGGACCAGACCAGAGGGATGCCATTGGGGCAGGATAAGTGATTAACAAGGCATGCATGTTTAGAAAAGTACAGCAAGGAAAATTGTATGCCTTGCAGTGAAAAATCCTCCTCAATACTCAATGGAACCGTTGCTTCACAAATAAATCATAAGGTTCAGGCCAGGGGCACTAATCAAGAAGTTGCCATTCTCCTGCCTAATCCTGCATCCCATGAACCTTGCATGTCCTCTTGTTCAATAGCTTGGTAAACAAGTCACTAACATGTACCAATACAAGCGCATTAGTATCTGGACTAACTTTAAGCCATTCGATTATAAAGAGTGACATGCTTCCAACAGCATGTCATGCTTCAAGCACCCCAAGTTAAGATGGCATTTATATTCTCAAGTCACATGCTATGACACAAGGGTAATAATATGAGCATGCCTCTTAAAGGGATACTGACATACTGTTCTGAAGAAGCATCATACAGGACTTGAAATGTTCACTCAGTTTCTCTCTCCACGGATGCTGACAGACCTCACACTCTATCACTCTCATTTTTGCCTACAATATCTTCCCCTAGTCGTTCTCACACACACACATCCATTGACACTACTAACCCTGCCTGACAATGCCTTCGGTGAAGAGCACCCTGACTCTGACTTCCCTGAATGGTTGAGTTTCTACAGCGTTCTCTGTGTTTGTTTCAGATTTCCAACATCCACAGCATTTTGTGTTTTACTTTACTCACTTGTGAACTGTGAGGCATAACTTATCGGGAAGAGATGCAGTCACAGAAATAATTCGGCACTTATTAAAATTTTAAACTTGTGACATTGCTAGACTGGAGGCTAATGCAGGTCAGCAATCACAAAGATGTAGAACAAAATGGACAGCTGAAAGTTACAAAACATGCAGCTGAGATTTACACCACTGATTTGAATATTTTCATTGCAAATCATACAAGAAAAGTAATGGGAAATAAGCGGAATTGATATTAATTAACAATATGGACAAATTTTTTTTAGATTAGATTCCCTACAGTGGGGAAACAGGCCCTTTGGCCCAACAGGTCCACACTGACCCTCCGAAGGGTAACCCACCCAGATCCATTCCCCCTAACTAATGCACCTAACTCTATGGGCAATTTAGCGTGACCAATTCACCTAACCTGCACATCCTTTTGGACTGTGGGAGGAAATTGGAGGAAACCCACGCAGACACGGGGAGAATGTGCAAACTCCACATAGACAGTTGCCGGTTGAAAATTATCTGTCTCCGTTGCTTTAAGAAATAAACTCACACTTACACTATGGAAGACTTGCATTTATGTAGCAGAATTCACAATTTCATCATATTCTAAAACATTTTGAAGCTAATGAAAGTACTTCTTAAAGTGTTGTTATGGTCCTAAATGAGAAACACTACAGCTGCATTGTGACACATCAAGATTCCTCAATCATTTGAAAGACAACACCTCGATATAGTGTGGCGTTTCCTTAGCACTGCATTGACAGCCTAAAGTTCAGTACTCTAGACCCTTGGGGCACATCTTAAACCCATAACCCTCTGCACTAGAGCTGGAAGTGCCACCATTTGAGCCACAGCTAACACCAAAGTCTTTTACAGATTTCTGTTTCTCATATTGAAATGTGAAAGTTCAGCCTCCAAAAGTAAATAAGTCTTAACTAAATTTCCTGTTCGTATAATTTAAAAAAAAATTAATTAGCTATTTACAGGATTGAAATCCCTACTCCTATGTTTCTCTTTGATGCACTGTTTTTTTTTGAAAGCAATGGATTAAAATCAAATTCCGGTGAAATCTCAGATGTCATAAATAGAATGGCTGCTTGTGCATTTGTATTTGTTTTATAAATTGATGATTAAGACCAATGAAGAAGAGAAAACAGCGACATAGCAAGCTCAAGCAACAGTTCTGGACCACGACGTCTCAGTAAGTGAAACCAAAGAAATTACTTCATCTCTTTCCTGTACTTTGTTCCTGATGAATGCACATTTATACCAGTAAGATCATATACCAATGTTCTTTCACGCAGGCAGCACGTAATCAAAGCATACAATATCTTCACAAAATACAGCATACATACTCTTGAATTTAAAAGCTACCTTATATTTGAATTTGATTATCTCGAATATTGTCTTTTTTCCAAGCTAAATCAAAATGGGCACCAATCCACATTTTGAAAATACTGCTCAGTTGTTATCAGCATCATCTTTTTATTTGGAATGTGCAGGTGAACTGTTTAAGTTTGACATTTTCTTTTGCAGAACCATGTACATGTTAACTTAAAGGGGTTGACTTGTGAATGTCCTGCACAGGAATGTTGAGTTTGTGCTCAGTGTTTGAGCTTTTAATCAGCCATGGGTCCGATAGTAACATCCATGTGGCAGGTAACCAGGCACCTTTACCATTCTGAAACGTTTGGGCAGCTTCTAAACCTCCGAGTGAATGAGTATGAAGAGTGTCTGAATTCAAATTTAGATCCGAATGATGGAATAAATTCCAAAAAGCTTTTCTATGGTTGAAATTAGAACTGAAACCCAGTGGTGTGAAATTGTTTCCACCAATACAGGCAATTATCCACAAATAGATTAAACTTAACATTCTCCTCAATTCTTTGGATAATTCTTTATAAAAAGAAGGTTAACCCTGAGAAATATTTCTTTTCAGTGTCATTGTACACCTGAAGTACAGTGTCAAATGACATGGTTGTGTTGTGCAGACTTTCTCCTGGTTACTGTGTGATCCAGAGAGCTGGGTGTTCCTCCGCTTTCCCGCCAGAAAGCCTTTCCTTTTCCCAGAAGCACTGGCATTGATGTTGGGAGGTTATCTTTCCACATATATGGAAACTGCATGGCCTCCCAGACCAGTTTCCCCTTGCCTAATCCTCTTCGAGCTGCTGCTCCACAAGACTATCTATTGGAAGATGGTAGTTGGTGCAGGATAAAGAAGGGTGATGCTGGCTACGAAGTACATAGATTTGGGGTGGTAGCCGTGTGGAGTGGACTGCAAACATTGTCTTTCTTTCTCAGTCTGTCTCTCCTAAGGCTTGCAACACACTTCTAGCCTTATTACAAGATTTTCTGAACTCCTGGGATCCCTTCGTTCCCATCCGACCAGAAAGGGATGCCTTTTGACAGGGGAAACATAATTAGGATATAGCCCCATGTAGCATGGAAGCATGCTCAAGAAATGGGTTGAATTTGTAGAAGGTTTGAAAATGATCTGTTGGAAAAATATCCAGTCCATAGTGTCATGCCAATTTGATTGGCTTGCAGTGATAATTCTAATTTGTGAGGTTCAAAGGTCTTGCATGTGTCGATTGAATAATATTTGATTGATTGCTATTTGTTCGATTTTGGTAAGTTAATTTGATATATAATTTTATTGCATGCATTATTTGGATTTCATTCAACATGAATGTTATTATCATTATCATTTGCTTGTGGATGTGTTTGGGTGACAATCCTAAGTCCAGTATTTTAAATATTTTGACTGTCCAGACAGGTCCCTTTTGACAGCTTGATAATTCTTTGACAGCTTTGTCAGTCTTAATAAGCTTAGACAATTTTTATGTGCAAACATGTGCACTTTGAACCATCCCAAAAGGCACCTAACCTTTCCCAAAGAGCACATTACCTCCCACTTTGTGTTGCAGTACTAGATTCAAAGAGGTACCATACCTTCTGAAAAGATTACCCTGGCTACCTAAATGAGTCTACAAGGTTCAGTTCTTCTCTTGAAGCAAATTAGATTAGATTCTCCACATTGTGGAAACAGGCCCTTCAGCCCAAACCAACCCTCTGAAGAGTAACCCACACAGGCCCATTCCCTCTAACTAATGCACCTAACACTGTAGGCAATTTAGCGTGGCCAATGTACCTGACCTACACATCTTTGGACTGTGGGAGGAAACCCACACAGACACAGTGAGAATGTGCAAACTCCAGACAGAGAGTCGCCTGAGGCTGGAATTGAAGCTGGGACCCTGGCACTGTGAGGCAGCAATGCTAACCACAGGGCCACCGTGCACTGCAGATGTCAGAATTTGTCCTGAAAACAAAACAAAAAAATTGCTGGAAATCAAAGTGGATCAGACATCTTCCATGAAGAGAGAGCAAGCTAGCATTTCACATCTAGCTGGCCCTTTGTCAGTTCTTCTCTAACCTGGTATCATCAGTTTCAGGCACTTATCTCAAGCAAAAGCCACAAAGGAATGGAGATAGCTGTTGATTCCAGCTGCCTCCTTAAACAGCACGTGCATGAAACCTGAGCCAATATCATTTAGATATTGTAAAAATGGGCAATGTTGTATTCAGATGAGACATAGGATTTCCGCACTAGAAGCAAAAGCCTCACTGATGTAACAAAAGTCTGGGTCTAAGATTTACAATGACACTAAAATTTAACTCTCGATAGTATTGCTTAAAGTAACCGTTTGTACTATCAATAAATGTAACCACAGATAAGGTTGTATAATCTATTGTCAAAAAGTGCCAAGTAACTGTATTACAAATCCAGTAATGCTCTTTCCATTCAGTGAGATGCAGTCATCCTCCCATCCAATGTAAGTGGCAGTTACCTTTAATTAGCTCAGCCAAGTGACTATTGTTAATAGCAATGAATTGACCACTTTAGCGACCATCTCAGTCAAAATCAATCATAATCTTTACGATTGTATATGCTTTCTAACGGAGTGTCACTGAATATCAGTGTGCATGCTGGTAGATTGCTCTCTGTTCCAAACATAAAACAACCAATTGAAATGCTCTCCAGAAAATTTGGCCCTGATCCATTGGCTAACATATCATGGAGTGGGAACCAAGCTCTGTCGTTTTATGTTTGCCAGGAACAAATAATTTGCATGATGTTGGAGCATAATTTCTGATTCTGGAATTGCATGGAGTGAATCTTCCCATGTTTCGACTGTGTCATTTTTGTTGTGTTTCATGGAGGGTTTCTCTCCATGAGGCCTGCAAAGTGATAAGTACTCCTACTGTGTTCCCTCATCCATTCCGAGCCCAATTCTGCAGTGTTTCAACTTCAGTGCATGGGAGTCTGTGTTGTTTATTGCCTTATAGCGCGGCCTCCCAGTCATTCCTGTCCTCTATCACGGAGGTCTTAGACGACAGAACACGGGAGAGGCTGGACCAGCCGCTATCTCTGGACGAGCTGACCAAGGCCCTCGAGTCCTTCGAAAAGAATAAAACTCCCGGAAGCGACGGCTTACCGGTCGAGCTCTATTCCGCTCTGTGGGACTTGATTGGCCAGGACCTGCTGGAGGTGTATGTCAGTATGCTTCGGGCAGGTACCATGAATGAATCCATGAGGAAAGGC